>NC_092347.1:53693395-53971973 GCF_963676685.1 Mytilus edulis
TGAATTAAAGCCATGCATAATCATGCAAGAAGTTGTAAAACTGTGCACTTGAAATAAAGCCATGCATAATCATGCAAGAATTTGTAAAACTGTGCACTTGAATTTCAATAATTTTGCCGTGTTTGCTAGAATAAATCTTGTAATACTATGCATGCAGCATTTTTCTTATAGTGCTCGGAACTTATAAAACTTGCTGAATTGTGCATGCCCGATTATTCTGATCTTGTCTTTTTGGCCATGCCCAGTTCTACAATTATCTGTACCCATTCATACCTGAGGACCCATAGAGTCGTTAACCGCTTAAACCAGGAACCAAACTTATTCAAAACAATGGCGACATAATTAAAGAACAGGAAAAACGTGGTTTCATCGAAAGATAAATGAGAATGAGGACGAGCCACAGCGCATACACTACATACCGCATCACCTCGTCAAAAAAGATTCTACAACTACTCCGATTAGAATTGTGTATGATTGCAGTTGTAAGGAGAACGCAAAAAGTCCGAGTTCGAATCACTGTCTTCATTCATATCCGCCAATTTCAAATGACATAACAGAGCTACTAAGGCAGCAACCATTTGATTTTCTGGGGGGGGGCTATGGGTTTATTTCTGGACAAATTTTTTTTTCGCCTGCAGCGAAAAACAATCTATTTTTTCCAGACAAGTCGAAAACAATTTTTTTCTTTCAATTTTAGCATTACATATAGTGGCAGCTGAGGGTGAAACAAACAATTTTTTTTTTCAGAATTAAAAACAAATTATTTTTTTCTCCAAAAACTGGAAACAAACTTTTTTTTCCAAAAAAAACCATAGCCCCCCCCCCCCCCCCCCCAGAAAATCAAATGGTTGCTGCCTAACCAGATTTCGTACTCAGAAGTTTGCAGTGACAACAGATATCGAAAAGGCATTTCTGCAAGTTGGACTTCATAAATCTGACCGTGATGTAACTCGCTTTTTTTGGTTAAGTGACCCAACAGATTGACTCCAGATTCAACCAGTCCGTTTACAACATATCGTTTCAAGTCAGTCTTATTCGGAGCTACATGCTCACCATTTATACTGAATGCAACTTTATTAAAACACTTTGAAGACTACGAGAACTTGCTGAAACAGAAAACGTACTAGATTCCAGTAATGAGGTCAACATACTTGGAATGCCAAAGGTGTTTGCCATATTGATTTGTACTTGCATATCGGTTGTCTTTTTGCTCATGAGTGCGACATCATCTGCACATGCGCTAGTATTGCAGAGTATATTTCCAATTCTACATCCTAAATTTGATGTTTCCAGCATGTTAAGTAGAGGATTGGTGTAAAGCTTGTATAGATCCGTACTTAGGATCCCTCCCTGGCGTACTCCTTGTAGTACATTAAATAGCTCTGAAGTTTTGCCATTCCATTTAACTGCACTTGTTGCATTTGTGTGCATACTCTGAATGATTGTCCAGTGTTTATCATCAATTCCAGCATGATAGAGTCGCTTCATTAGATGGAATGTATAACTACATCAAAGGCTGATTTTGCGTCCAGCAGTACAAGTTCATATTCTTGATTGTTGTCTTTGGCTTCACGGTATATTTCTTCGACTGGTAATGCTGCATTTGCCGGTCCTGAGCCTGCTGTAAATCCTCGTTGAGTTACATTTTGTGTTATAAGTACTGCTGGGTTGATCCTTAATTTCACAATTGTTTCTATCACTTTGTTTAGTACCGGTAATACAGTGATTCCTCTGTAATTTGTTGCCATGTTTTTCTCGCCTTTGTTCTTAAACACGGGGGTGAGTAATCCCTCCTTTAGCATGTCTGGCACCTTGCCTTCTTTGAATATTATGTTTATGAGGTTCAGTAGCAACATTTCCAAATTTTTTCCTGCATGCAATATATGTTCGACAGTGATTCCATAGATATCAGCTGATTTTCCTTTATTAATTGATTTGATGGCCTTTTGTAGTTCTTCTAGTGTGGCCGGTGGTATATTCTTATCTTTCACCATCTCTGTAATTAATCCTATTTCATATTCTACTTGCTGGTGATATTGTCTATTCTCTAAGACTGTAGATTCCTCTGGAGTTGCTAGGTTTCTAAAGTGTTGTTTGAAGCCTTCCATAACATTTTGCTCACCAGACATACATATGTCTCCTACGTGCAGATCCATGATAGCATTTCCCCTGTTCTTTCTATTGATCTTTACAAGTTGATGGAATAGTTTTGTATCCTTTGTTCTTGTTTCCATTATGCGTTGTTTCTCAGTATCTTTGACTTTAGCATTTTCAATTCGCACCTGTCGCCTAAATTCCTTTTTAGTTCTTAATCTTTGTTGGTATATATTATTTTCAGGGTCCTTTATTTTTCCTTGCTTGACCCACTGCGCATAATATTTACGCATCTCGTCTAGGGCTAACTTTATATCTGGAGACCATACATTCAATTTAGGTTTTGCGTTGTACCTAGGCTTGTTTGCGGCACATGTAGCGGCAGCATCATTTAGAAATCCATGTACCTGCTCTAAGACGGATGTAGCTTGTTCTAATGTTTCTAGCGGCATGTTCAGTATAGAATCTGACTGTTCATTTGTAATGGCTACATATAGGTCAATATCAACTTTATCCCATTTGACAGCTCGGTTTGTACAGTCCTTAGTTAGATTTTTGCAATCAGCATCATTCGAGATTCCATATAATATTTTCATTTTTATAGGATGATGGTCCGACGTGTTGTTCATAACGCTGTTCAGCACTTGTTTGTGTGTTGGCTTGATTTTTCCAAGTTTATGTAGGAAGTAGTCCAATTCTGAGCATTCTTCTCCATTGACTTTTACGAATGTCTTTCCTTCATTGTCGTATTTAAGTCCAGTCTCTTTTACAAATTTTTCCAGATAGTCCTTTCTCTTATTTATTCTATCGATGTTTCCTAAGTCTTCGTTTAGATCTCCTCCAATTATTATGTAATGTGTATCTTGATATTTTAGCACTATTTCATTAAGTTGGTCTATAGTGTCTTTAAATTCCTCATAATGATCTCGACTTCCAGTTGATGGCAAATAAATAGATATTAATATCAGATTGTTATTATCTTTTCCTAAGACTTCCACGCATTGTATACGCTCTCTTCCGTCATCTAATGTTTTAATTATACTATCCAAATTCATTTTCCATATTATAGCTACTCCTCCATAACCTCTTGGCAAATATATCGGTGGGAGTGGATCATACTTATCCACACCTTTAGCGGCATAGTTCACATTTGCATCGATTTCTCCTATCAGATTTAATTGTCCTTCAAATAGCCAATGTTCTTGAATAAGTACAAAGTCATTTTGTCTAATCAGATCCCTAACCGTTGCACTGCATGATTTAATACTTTTACAGTTGAATGATACTATTTGCAGTGTAGTATTTGAGGCTTCTGTTGATTGTGCTACCTAATCTGCCATTGGAGGCTTTGTTGGCCTAAAAAATGCTGTTGGTGATTTGGAATTAACGGGTTGGCAACTAAGACTTGTTGATTGAGATTAGTTGACTCTATGTCAGAAACATCGGTTCTAGCACTATTGTTTCTGCTTTGCTCGTTACGTCTCCGGTCTTGTACCGTAACATGTTTTCTATTATTCGGTTGTATGTACTGAGGCCTGTTGATTGATGTTAATTTTTGCGGCAATGATGGTATAGTGGGTCTTTCCTGTGGGGCAGTATTATGTACCAATGGCATCTGGGTTATGATGATAGGTGTCATTTGTCCTGTATTCTGGTGAGCATTATACATAGGCGGCGGAAAGTTGTACCGAACAGTATCGTTGTTGTTGATAGCATCAGGGCCTAAGACTTGTCCTCTATGGCCTTCATTTACATTATATCCTGGTGTCATTATATTGCACCCTGGTTTTAAGTTTGTAGACTCTATTCTTGGCGGGTAATTCATATTTACTTGTGCTACGCCGTTGCAAACTTTGAGAGGGTTCTGGATGACCTCAGGGTTTGTAGGTACGCTCGGGCTTACTGTTGAGGCTATATTCATTGCAGCTCTACCATTTTCTTGATTACTTTCATAGCTTGGGTTATTGACCCTATTTTCATGATGTATGTCTAGTCTTTCATCAGTGATGTTAAGGCTCTCTGCTACTTTCTGTAGCTGATTTTCTACCTGATCCATAACGAGATTTGTTAATTTTTCATGGAAGGCTAGTATTCTGTTGTTAATTTTTCCTTGCATTTGTTCATTTAATGGTGTTGAATGCCCCATACCTTGCGGATTACTGATATTAGTACTAGTGTACATGTCAAGTCTACGTTTCATTGTATTGACTAATGATTCCAATTCACAATTCTTGGATTCTAGGTATTGGCAACGAGTTTCCAGGAGCACTATTTTAGACTGTTCTTCTTTGAATATTTTTTCTTTCATTTTCAGATGTTCTTCTGCCTTTCGCAATTTAAGTTCTCTCTCACGGATCTCTCTTAGTTTTACAATTGCAACCTCATCTTGCTGAATACGCTCTGATGTTGATTGTTCATGAGTTGGAATGGATCAAGGTTTGTCCTTTGTGTTGTTTTTTTCCCATTTCTCTGGTTTGTCTTTTTCTCTTGTGCATATTGTTGGTTGTTATTTGCTATTTCATGATTGTTATGCAGTTCCTGCCTTTTAGGCCTATTTGTTCTTATAGTAGCCATCTCCTGGGATTGCTCTGGGTTGTTTTCTTCATTTTCAGGCAATTCACAAGACTTTATAAATGTTTGGCTAGTATCGATCTGTTCATTTTCATCTTGAGTTGGTTCCAGTCTTTCGATTGTGTTGCAGCAGGAGTGGCATGTGAGACTGTTACCACTGATTGTCATGCACTCAGGATGAGCTATATCATTACAAATATCACAGATTTCATATTTATCTTCAATTATGATTGTGTCACATATATTGCATGTTTCAGGACTTTTTTCAGTTGAGTCATCATTACGGCTACTGCTTATTTCTTGGGTGATTGCTTGTACGTCATTGTGATGGTAAGACGTTTTACTGTTTGCACCTTTTTTTACTGGAGACAATACTTTTTCTAATATTTTCAGGTTGACATCTTGGCATATTCGACATGTGTAGTCTTCAAGTTCTTCCTTTTCTAACAATTCGATCTCCTTTGTTGAGAGGCGTTGGCAGTTGTAGTGTACCCAATGTCGGCCTGAGTTACAGAATGTGCTTTTTGTTCTACAATTCTTGGTACATTTGAAACATTGAATGCTGACTTTTTCATCTTTATCTGCATATTTTGGTTGTACTCTTTTTCCTTGTAGAGCTTGTTCAAGTTTGCTTTTCATGATCTCATTTAATTTAGTGATGGTTTTGTTCTTATCTCCATTATTCACATTTTCTATAAGCTTATGTATTTCCTTTATGTCTCTGTCGCCAAAATTTTCAGGATTTTTCCCATTTACCATTAATGTACAGGTAGTAAGGTACAGGTTGACTGTGTAGGTTTTGCCACATTTTTCTTTCATCTTTATAGTTATTTGCACCGTGGCATTTTTCGAACTGTCAGTTTCTCTTTGGATAGTGGCTTTGGCTATATTGCATGGCAATTCCTCGAAATAAGCAACAGTTGCATGTTTCAGAAGTTCAAATGTTGCTGCATCTGCTTTAATGACTAGTCCTCCATTTGTTTGCTTGTATTCCATGCTTGTGGAGCGCTGAGTTGCTTCTAGCTTTTTTAGCAGTGCTTTATCTACATTAAGGGAATAATTCTTTATGATCTCTCTGTGTATTTTTGCATCCTATTTCCTTCTTACGACTTGCATTTCAGAATTGCTCGCCATTTTTATATTTGTTGTCTGACTTGGAGAAAAAACCTCTTCCCACAAAACACAAAAACGTTCAGGAAATGTTCTAGGAACGTTTCTGTTTCGTTGTGAGAACGTTGTGATTTAACATTGTAGAAACGTAAAAGTGTGGACTACCAGTTACGTTGAAAGAACGTTATGATATAACGTTATGGAAAACCAACCTGGAACCTAAATAGAACCTTGTGTAACCAAACTGGAACCTTGATAGAACCTTGTATAACCAATCTGGAACCTTAATAGAACCTTGTGTAACCAATCATAAACCTTTATAGAACCTTGTGTAACCAATCTGGAACCTAAATATAATCATTTGCTATCAATCTGGAACCCAAATTTAGCCTAGTCCCAGACAACCTTTGTATGTTGGCACAACAATGGCCCAACGTATCTACATTCATTGGCTCAACGTTGTTTTTCTCTCCATCTTCCTGAACATGCATGAACATTTTGCCACTGGACGTTTTAGCAAACAACAATCAATTAATCTTTCTCGCCAGGAATTGTACCCATATTTGAATGAATTAAATCAACACATTCATGTTACCTATTTTTCTTAAATAATGAATACAAAGATATGAATACAAATACATAATTTATTTTAGCTAGACAAGGAGCAAATTCTTAAAAGTTTAATTTTATGTATCTACACGTTGCAACATCAGATCTAGAATGAAAATTATAAAGTATATTCATGATGTTTCATTTCTGTAAATGTAATTCACTTCATCAGGTTCATACAGTTATTTCCTAGTTCTGTAATTCACTTCTGACATCAGTTATTTCCTAGTTCTATAATTTCACTTCATCATCTTCATACAATTACTTCCTAGTTCTATAATTTCATTTCATCATCTTCATACAATTACTTCCTAGTTCTATAATTTCACTTCATCATCTTCATACAATTACTTCCTAGTTCTATAATTTCATTTCATCAGATTCATAAAATTATTTCCTTGTTCTGTAATTTCACTTCATCAGGTTCATACAGTTATTTCCTAGTTATATAATTCACTTCATCAGGTTCATACAGTTATTTCATAGTTATATTATTCATTTCATTAGGTTCATACAGTTATTTCCTAGTTCTGTAATTTCACTTCATTCGGTTCGTACAGTTATTTCCTAGTTCTGTAATTTCACTTCATTCGGTTCGTACAGTTATTTCCTAGTTCTGTAATTCACTTCATTCGGTTCAGACACTTACTTCCTAGTTCTGTAATTTCACTTCATCAGGTTTATACAATTATTTCCTAGTTTTGTAATCTAACATGGGTTGTATTCACAAGAGTGTTTCTTTTGTTTTCTGCTACACTTTCATTTGGCACTTTTTCTGAATCCGTCTTTTGTTTAATTCTTATCCAGTGTAGCAAATCTTCATAAAAATTATTTCACTGCCCCTGTAATAAAGAAATGAACAAATGAGTACTCAATGTATACTTCTTATGAATATAATAAATCTTAAAAGACTCTTGTTTAAAACTAGACTATACAAGGCGATGCCATAGGGATAAGGCACTCATACCACATCTTCCAACATCTATTTAGATTGTTAGGCTTCACTGTGATAGCTAAGTTTAGCAGGAAAATTGAGGGTAGATATGGATACAGGAAACAGAACCATGTAGAAAAATGTTCTAACTAAATGAATATTTCTAGTGAAAAAAATACAAAGTCAAATCTAAAAACAATAGCATTATCGGTATTATAATATTTAACATTTTAATTTTGCATGTATATTTGCAAATTTCGAATCGGAATACTAAAAGTAATTTATTGTGCATTTTGTCCTATTCTTTTAAATTTGTATGACCTAAAAATATTTAAACAACATTCTGAAACAGTATGTAATAAGGAAAATTCGAAAATACACTAGGGTTATAAATGCAATCTTCACATCTAACAAAGATTTCAGAAATAAAAATAAGTTTTATTTGTGGTTAAAAAACATGTATTATTTGTCATTCATAATCATATACGTATACATGGTATATCAGAATTGTTAAAGTAACACTCAACTTACATGTTTCTTTCTCTTTAGATGATGCGATTTTCTCTTTTGTTTTCTTTGTTATCACTGCTTTCTTACAAATACACGACAGGAAATAGTCTCAAAAGTGACTATCCCATTACACTTAGATTTCCTATAACCTTAATTACCATAGCAACTATCTTTGAAATTTGTCTGACATCTGGTCAACATCATTCTATAGGTCAACCTTATCAGAATATGCTTGATTAACATAATGGCTGTATCAAATATCATTATATAATTGCTAATTATGTTTCACAAATCAAAGTTGAATGAAAAAATTTATAATAAATAATGAGAATAATGAATTTTAACTTTTAATCGAGTAATCTATATGTTTAAGGAACAAACAGTTATTTTGTTCTTAATACAGTGTCGGTTTTTTAGTTTTAAAAACTATCAGCATTCACTTTCTGAAACAAAATAAAGGTTTGATTAACATGCAAGACGGCAAACATCTTCATGATCTTACTTGCATTTTTTGCTATTAATTTGCTATTTTTTTGGAAAGATTATTTTTTTCAAAAAAAATGAGGAACATTATTCGAACGTTTTAAGAATGTTAGTAAAGTAACGTTAAAAAGTAACTAATATTAAACGTTTCTACAACGTATTATTTGTAACATAACCAAACTGAAACTTCCACACAACGTTAAAACAAAACGTTCCTAGAACGTTGAATTGTAACGTTTCATTTTAACGTTCTCACAACGTTCGTGTAACGTTAAGGTCCGAAATAACCTTACAGGAACCAATCCACAACGTTCTTTAAACGTTATGTGTTTAGTGGGTTACTACTGATCAGCAAAAAGGTACGTCGTGGATAATCCCACTATCGACTGCAATTCACTGACCAGCAGTCTTTATTCAGAATATAATATGGGAGAGTCTATACGTACAAAGAGAATGTTTAAGTCAAGATTATTTCCTTTTTGATTGTTGATTTATGGTTCCCAGCTGTTTTGTATTCACTATTTTTATATGGTATTATGTCAGTATAATGGATGGCACTTTTTAACTCTTTAAGCTATGGTTTTGTTATATCCTTGTTTCTTCGGGTTGGAATATATGGGTCCAATGCACTAGATTACGATTGATCAGCAATAAGGTACGTCGTGGATAATCCCACTGTCGACTGCAAATTACTAATCAAACGCACTCTGTGTCTACTCGTGGCCTGAAGTTGTTATGGAAACAGCAAGTTAATAATAATATAGTTGGTATTGCTTTAAAGTTCTTGTTGGTATTGGTTTAAAGTATTTGTTGATATTGCTTTGAAGTTCTTGTTGATATTGGTTTTTAGAGTTGTATTCTTTATTTAAATTTAGGTGAAACAGTCGGTTCGCATAAGTTTGCCAATTTTACGCATCCAAACTTGAGCCAGGAGGGGATCTGGATGTACTCCGTCCTTGTATAGAGTAAAGTTGTACTTGTCTGCTAGCCTTTTGTGGCGATTTTTTGAGTTTTTGCTTTGGCAGTGGCTTAGGTCAACGGATAGTGAAGGTGATACAACTCCAAGTTCCTGATTTATAGTCCTAATGTTTTGATTTAGTTGGTAGATGTATCTGCTTAAGGCACTGTCTTGATTAATGAATTGGTTGGTATCAGGATGTTTCTGTTTAATATTCCACTGTTGAATTGAGTATGGAGGAGTTTCAATGAAGGTTAATTTACAGTTGGCATATGGACGTAGAAGTTCTGCAATATTTCGAAAATTTTGAGTGGCGGTTTCGACAGCTTCTTCAGGTTTAGGGTGTAGTGTGACGTATCTTGTCTTTGGATCGAATGCTGTCAAATCGCATGTACCCAACCATATATATATTGATATATTATCCAGGTGGCCAATTTTATGGGCTAAATTTTGCTGTAGCCATTGAAGTCCTTTAGATGTTGTTCTGGACTTTGCACACCAAAATTTAATGTGGTGGTCAATGCCTGGTTTGATTTGCTTTTCAAGGTAGTTGCCTTTACTGTCTGCAAAGAGTACAGGTGTTAGTTTCTTCTTTCCAGTTATTGGAGTGGTTGGCTGACGTAAGTATTTATTGAGTTTTGTTGTTGACATACCAGTTATCTTCACTTCTGGGGAAGGGGAAGGGGAGGGGGGACAGCGTTCTCTGCCAGACTTTACTCAAATTTAAATTTTAATTGAATTTACTAGAGAATGATTAGTTATACAGTATTTAGTTATATTTTTACAATAAAATTTAAGAAACAATATAGGGGAAAAGAGTTTGCCCTTAAGTAAAAATGTTACCTTGACAGATATTAACCAGGTAGTTCTACCGGCCCGTAACAATGGATATCCGAAAAATCGGTTATTTACACAAATTTATGGTAATTTATGGAAATATTTATATCATAAGATGTATTTCAATTAATTTATATGTTTTTAGATAATGTGTGTTGTCACAATTGCTTTGTTTCTACTTATATCACAAAATTTTCTTCTCAGTTTCAAGATGTCGTCTTCTTGCTTCGACCTCGTTTTCAAACTCACTTTACCAAAAGAGAAATATTACGACAGTGGTCTAAAATCTTTGATCCGCTTGGCATACTTAGTCCCGTGACAGTGAAAGCTAAGATACTAATGCAGTCACTATGGAAACGTAATTTTGGATGGGACGAACGCTTACCTGAAGATGTAACTACGCAATGGACTACTTTATCTACAGATCTTAAAGTTACAAAATCAGTTGAACTTTCCAGACTACTTAACCGTGGATTATCGCTACAAACAGCTAGAATACACATTTTTACCGATGCTAGAAAACAAGCTTATGGAGCATGCGCCTACATTGCACAAGGAAAACAGTCGCAATTTATAGTTATAGCTAAAAACAGAGTTGCACCGCTTAAAGTAATTACTTTGCCGAGATTGGAGTTGATGGGTGCCGTAGTTGGAGCAAAATTAGCTATACATGTGTCAAATATTTTAGGAATTACAGAAATTACATTTTGGTGTGATAGCCAAATCGTTCTGAGTTGGTTGTTGTAATAACAACCACAGTTGAGTTGCACGTTTTATTTTAATAAGGGAAGTTACAAGGATGGGGAAGGTAACGAAGTCACCTAGGCATAAGTATTAACTACATGATAACAGCAAACTACATGATAACAGCAAACTACATGATAACAATTGAATGATATTACAATTTTCTCGCAAATGAAACTAATTAAAGAATTTTAAAAGTCTCTAATCGCACTCACAAATTGAATTAAATTGAATTGTCATTATATGAAAATTTCGGATTTCGGAACTAGCAACTTTAAAGTCTATTCTAATGAAAACTAAAAAAATGAAACTCGCTCATAAAGTTCTACGCTAATATGAGAAAACTTAAAAGTCTAATTCACAAAATTTTACAAATCAAGCTTCTCTGGTTTCTTGACAAGCCTTCCTGATTTAGTCATTGTCACATCTGAGCGCATCACTTCCTCGTCGCGTTCTTTACTTACATCTAGCTTATTGTCATTTGCTTCTTTCGGGGCGGTCTCGATTCTATTAGGTAGATTGTCTAATTCAAAATTGTCACTTGTTGTCTCACGGTTAATGTCCTTGGAGGCTGTTTCGGTAGAAGTACGCAAGTGTTTACGATTTCTCCTGTACAAGCGATTGTTTTCTGAATCGGACCTTTGCACAATATAAGATCTCGGTTTGTCGCTGTGCTTGACAATAGTTCCTGGTTTCCATTCCTTCGAGCATGGTAAAGGTGTCATACGCACGGCACATTTATCATTTATTGTTGGTAATTCTTTCACTCCTCTGCGTTTGTCATAATAAAACTTTTGCTTTTCTTTCTCGCGGTCAAAGTGTCTTTTTACATTCATTGAGTTGTTCATATTAGGCTTCAGCACTTCTTTTAACGCAGGCAGAGTATTTCTCGGTCGTCTACCCATTAGAAGTTGGGAAGGCGACAAGTCAATTCCTTCTAATGGTGTAGTACGGTAATCTAATAGGCTCAAATGTTTGTCATCAGATTTTCTCCAGAGATTTTTAACGGTTTGTATTGATCTTTCGGCTTCACCATTTGCACTTTGAAAATGTGGACTCGATGTTTGGTGGTCAATTCCGAGTTCCTTACTGAACTTCTTAAACTCGGACGAACTAAACTGTGGTCCATTGTCTGAACGTAATGTAGTTGGTATTCCATGTGTTGCAAATATGGATTTTAGCGCTTCAACTATAGCTGCAGTATTGGTTGAATTCAACGGTAAAACATCAATGTACTTAGAATAATAATCCACGGTAAGTATGTAAGCTTTACTCTGAAAGTCAAACAAGTCACATCCAACTAACATATACGGTAGATCCGGGGTCGGAGTAGGTTTAAGCGGTTCAGCTGGCTGCTGATTTTGATATGACGCGCAAAGCGCACAATTTTCAATGTATCGCTCAACTTCTGTATTCATACGTGGCCAGTACATTACTTCTCGAGCACGTTTCTTGCATTTTGTCATGCCAAGATGAGATTTGTGTATGAGTTTTAACATATTGTCACGCAAACTGGGCGGAATCACAATTTTAAGTCCCTTGTAAATAATTCCATCAAGAACAGATAACTGATCACGAGAATCCCAGTACTCTCGGACTTCAAACGGAGTTTCGACTTTGAGATCTGGCCATCCTTTAAGAATTATTTCATTAAGATCAAACAATTCGGATTTTGTTGCATCCTGTATTTCGGAATATTTGTCTTTGCTGACTGAAATCATGCAAATCATGTCCTGGACGATATCTCCTTCTTCAGTATTGTTTTCTACGGACAAAAATGCTCTTGATAAAGCGTTGGATATTTTCATGTTTTTTCCTTTCCGATAACACACTTGAATGTCGTACCATTGTAATTTTAACATCATTTTCTGTATACGAAGCGGTGCTGCTAATAATGGCTTTTTAAAAATTTGTTCTAGCGGTTTATGGTCGTTATGTATGATAGTTTTCTTCCCAAAGATATAACAATGAAACTTCTTCGACTGAACACTATGGAGAGCATCTCCTTCTCAATCTGTGCATAACGTTTTTCAGACTCAGATAAGGAACGAGATGCATAAGCAATAACACGGCCTTCTTGCATTAAAACGGCGCCTAGCCCTTCTTGACTAGCATCACACTCGATTTCAACAGGTTTCTTAACATCGAAAAATGCAAGAACTGGAGTTGTACTACACAAACGCTTCAATTCATGAAAGCTCTTTTCCTGTTCGTATTCCCATATGAATAAAACATCAGATTTCAATAGTGTCCTCAACGGAGCATCCACTTGACTGAGATTTGGTATTATCTTTGAAAGGTACTGAACAAGTCCTAAGAATCTACGAACACCTTCCTTGTTTTGTGGAGCAGGCATTTCAACTACAGCCTGAATTTTAGCAGGATCCGGTAGGAGTCCTTTGTCGGTGATAACATGGCCCATGTACGCAACTTTAGCTTTTCTCACAAAGCATTTATCAAAATTTAAACGTAAGTTATGTTTAGTAGCACGTTCAACCACTTGTTTCAGAATTTTGTCATGTTCTTCCATGTTTCGGCCTGCAATAAGAATGTCATCTATAATAGCGGTAGCTCCTATAATGCCTTCGAGCATCTGATCCATAATACGCTGGTATATTTCTGGTGCGGACTTGATTCCGAAAGGTAAGCGTAACCATCTATATCGGCCAATCGGAGTATTGAAAGTTGTCAAATATGAAGACGGTTCTTCTAGTTTAATTTGTAGGAATCCAGACTTAGCATCTAGTACAGAAAATACCTTTGCATCTGGTATCAACGGTATTACGTCTTCAATTGTCTTTAACGGATAGTTTTCACGTTGAATCACTTCGTTCAGATCTTTCGGGTCGATACAAATTCTTACTTTGTCCTTTCTGAGTGCGACTACCATGGAACTGACCCACTCTGTCGGTTCTTCAACTTTTGTTATGTAACCATTTTCTTCCATGTTTCTAAGTTCAGTTATCGCTTTTTCCTTAATAGCGGCAGGAATTCGTCTCGGTGCATGCACTACACCCTTTGCATTTTCAGCTACTGTGAGCCGATATTCACCTGGTAATGTTCCAGAAGTTTTTATCAGTTCTGGAAAGTCATGTGACAATTCATTTGGCTTAGCAATTTCCTCTATAGTGTCAATTGTGTCTATTCTTTTCACGAGATTCAAACTCTCTGCAAAGTCACCACTGATAATATTGTCCTGTTCCATATCGACAATTTCAAAAGTTTCATGAATTTCACGATCCTTGAACATAACCGGAAGTCTTATTTTACCGATCTGTTGAATCTTGTGTCCTGTGTACGATTTCAGAATTTTCTTCGAATCGGTAATTTCAAACACTTTACTCTTTAATTCTAATTTATTGAGTGATTTTTTGGAAATAATACTACACTTTGCACCTGTGTCAATTTTGACCGGAAGTGCCTTGTCACCGATGTGAACGTCTACAATCCATCTATCTTCTGAGTTTCGCCAAGTCTCGGTTTTTGCGGTTGATATGTATAATAATTCATCTCCACTATCTTGACTATCACAACTGTTCTGATCTACTTCTTGAATCATGTTGATTTTTCTAAGTCTCTTTCTACAAACTTTTAACCAATGATCAGGCTTTTTACAGTATTTACATGTTGTGCCTTTTGCTGGACATCTGTTGTTTCCATGCGTTGTTCCACAATTTCCACATTTTGACTGATGATCATGATGATAGGTATCTTGTCTTCTTTTATCTTGTCTATTGTTATTTTGAGTGTTTACAGGCGGTCTACGGTATTGTTGTTTTGTACCTTTGTGATCTTTCTTTTTGTCGTAAGAGTGTTCACTGACGCGTAGAATTTCTTCGCCACGAATCATTTTGAGTTGTTTTTGTGATAGTTCAAATTGTTGCCCAATCTCAATAGCTTTTGCTATAGTCAAATCTGAGCCTTTGTCAAGCATTCTCTCTTGAACTTTTGAATGTTTAACGCCACTGATTATTAGATCTATCAAGATATCTTCGGTGTTTCCATAGTCACAGTCCATCAATAATAATCTGAGGTCTTTAACAAAATTATCAAAGTTCTCACCTTCAGTTTGTTTCCTTTGACATGCTTTAAATCTGGCTACACGTTTATTTGTCCTAGGGCGGATGTATGTTTCCAGTTTTCCAAGAATTATGTCGGGGTCGTCTTGCTCATTTTCTTGCCACACAAAAGTTTTGTAGACTTCACGTCCTTGTTGTCCAATCCATAGTCCTAACCAACCTGCGCGGTCAGCAGGCTCTGCCTTAACTAGGGGACCCTTGAATGTAAACTCAACATGTTGTTTGAATCTTTGAAACTTGGTACACGTCTGGTGCACCCCAATTTAATGATGGGTGTTCGAACTGAAACCCGGTTGCCATACTTGTTACTGATCAATGTCACCTGTTGTACACAAATTGTGCAATAATATTCTCTAAAATATCTTCCGGACGTTACTGCTGACAGGATTAATTGAATTGTTACTTAAATTCCGGCGTGTAATACGTCAAATCATCTGACACCATGTAATAACAACCACAGTTGAGTTGCACGTTTTATTTTAATAAGGGAAGTTAGGCAGCAACCATTTGATTTTCTGGGGGGGGCTATGGTTTTTTTTGGAAAAAAAAGTTTGTTTCCAGTTTTAGGAGAAAAAAATAATTTGTTTTTGATTCTGAGAAAAAAAAATTGTTTGTTTCACCCTCAGCTGCCACTATATGTAATGCTAAAATTGAAAGAAAAAAATTGTTTTCGACTTGTCGCGAAAAAAAAAGATTGTTTTTCGCCGCAGGCGAAAAAAAAAGTTTGTACAGAAAAAAAAACCATAGCCCCCCCCAGAAAATCAAATGGTTGCTGCCTTACAAGGATGGGGAAGGTAACGAAGTCACCTAGGCATAAGTATTAACTACATGATAACAGCAAACTACATGATAACAATTGAATGAAATTACAGTTGTATTCGTCAAAAATACAAAAACCATTTATAGCTTATAGAATTACAGAAATACGACAACTTGTGGAAAATAAAACTTGGAGGTATTGTCCAACTGACTGTAGCCCCGCCGACTATCTTACCCGCGGCATGTCTTCATCTAAGTTTTTGAATAATGATACTTGGTTCAACGGACCAAAATGGCTTGCACATGAAGAACAGTGGCCGCATTGGGATCGAAATTACGTTGCTATGACAACAATTACAGACAATGAAAGTAAAGACATAGACCGGCAAATTCAACAAAATGATGACAGATTCACAGTTGTAAAGGAAGTCATCAATATAGAGAAGTTCAGCAGTTTTCCGAAACTGCTTCGTATAATGTCTTACGTATTGCGCTTTATAGCGAATTGTAGAACACTTTCACAAAACAGGAAATACCAACATTTAGAGGTAGACGAGATTCAAAATGCTTCACTCGTGTTGCTACGGAATGTACAGCAAACTATTTTTATGAATGAAATCCGCAATATTGTTTCAAAGGATACTAATCGACTACCTATTGTACGTCAGTTACGGTTATATATCGACGAAAAAGGACTACTACGTTCCGGCAGAAGAATTGACAATGCGCTCGTAAGCGAAACAGTGAAATATCCTTATTTACTTCCGACAAAACACCCGTTGACAACATTGATAATTTTGGACGCACACAAACTACAAAATCACAGTGGAATAAATGGGACAATTACGTTAATTCAACAGACGTATTGGATACCGAAAATCCGACAAAGAGTGAAAACCGCATTACGGAATTGTATTCCCTGTAGGAAGATATATATATAATTAGTCGACCGTATGTGGCGCCTGACCCACCACCACTACCAAAGGATCGTCTTGGAGAAGACCCGCCATTCAGCGTCACGAGAGTTGATTTCACAGGAGCGTTACATGTATGACAAAATGGTAACAAGGAAACAAAAGCGTATATATGTCTTTTTACGTGCACCTCAACCAGAGCTGTTCACATTGAGTTAGTTCAGGATTATACGACACATTCATTTTTATTAGCTTTTCGCAGATTTGTTAGCCGTCGGTCTTTACCGAAAATTATGATATCTGACAATGCTTCTACGTATAAATCTGCAGCGACAGAGATTTCAAAAATATTCAAATCAGAAAAAGTGCACGGAAAACTTAGTGAGTTAGGAACATTGTGGAAGTTTATACCCAGCAGAGCTCCTTGGTACAGAGGTTGGTGGGAGCGACTTATTGGACTCACAAAAACTTCGCTCAAGAAAACATTAGGACGTGCCTGTATCGACTTAGATATGCTACATACCGTTATTACAGAAATCGAGTGCACACTGAATGACCGACCGTTAACGTACATCTCTACTGATGAAAAGGATCCAGAACCACTTACGCCGTCTCATCTTTTGTATGGCAGATTAAAGACACTTCCGTATCCTTTAAGTGACAAAAGCGAATTTAAAGACACTAGAAAAACACTAACTTGCGCTCATGCGCTAAAACGTAACAAACAACATCAAGATTTACTACAACACTTTCAGACGAGATGGAAGAAGGAGTACCTTACATCACTACCAGAATTCCACAGAGCCAGTGGCAATAATTTAAAGAGGATAAAGACCGGGGACATAGTACAGATTCATGATGACTCGCCTAGAACTGTATGGAACATTAATTGGTATCATCGAGTACCTTGTGCGTGGTGGAGATGGTTTGGTGAGATCAGCAATAGTGCGTACAAAATTTGGACTTACGAATAGAACAATCGTCAAACTCTACCCACTAGAGATAAATTCAAATGACAATGATGAATCACAAATACTTAGAAGAAGTGTCCGTTTACAAAACCGCAATCAGAATCTGTAATTATAATTGAGAACATTTTTCAATCGCAACATTGATTCAGAGATAGTTTTAAATGTGATTTATGAGATTCACTTGTTGTCGAGTTGCGAGTTGCGAGTTAAGAAAATCGAGTTGCAAGTTAAGAAAGTCGAGTTGCGAGTTACGAAAGTCGAGTTGCGAGTTAAGAAAGTCGAGTTGCGAGTTAAAAAAGTCGAGTTGCGAGTTACAAAAGTCGAGTTGCGAGTTAGGAAAGTCGAGTTGCGAGTTACAAAAGTCGAGTTGCGAGTTACAAAAGTCGAGTTGCGAGTTAGGAAAGTCGAGTTGCGAGTTAGGAAAGTCGAGTTGCGAGTTACAAAAGTCGAGTTGCGAGTTAGGAAAGTCGAGTTGTGAGTTACAAAAGTCGAGTTGCGAGTTACAAAAGTCGAGTTGCGAGTTATAAAAGTCGAGTTGCGAGTTACAAAAGTCGAGTTGCGAGTTACAAAAGTTGAGTTGCGAGTTACAAAAGTCGAGTTGCGAGTTACAAAAGTCGAGTTGCGAGTTAGGAAAGTCGAGTTGCGAGTTACAAAAGTCGAGTTGCGAGTTGAGAAAGTCGAGTTGCGAGTTACAAAAATATTGTTTACCCCGAATTTTCAGGTTTGATTCACATTTGATAAACAAAACATGCATGTACCCGAACTTAGTTATTCCCGTGATTGTGGGATTTGAAACAGTTATATGTGATACTTATTTATAAGAGTCTAATATAAGTTTAGTTTTGGAAGCATTTAAAAAAAATAATGTATCCTTAATGGACGAGATCGATCTTATTTAATCCAATGCGTTTACACTACCGAACATAAAAAGAACCGATCTGACCCTAAATTTATAAATTACCTTTCGTAAACAAATAATTCTTAAAATAGAATAGTAAAGGAAATTCTTCACCTCGCGCGAACTATAATAACACATTGCAAAATCATTGAGAAAATATGTGTGTAGACCATCGCTAAATAACGAACGGCCAATGCGTTTGAAGATGAGGATTTGCAGCAAACAAATAGAACTTATTGATTTAGAAGATAATAAAAAAATAGCCGAATCTATGTTCACTTTTCGTATTCCATCCATCATTTTTAAACACGCCGAACATTCACCTGAAAAAAGCGATCGATCTAAGCATTTACACTTGAAAAAAGATCGATTCAAATAAGATTGATCTTTTTAAAACTACATCGATATCTGGAAGTAGACTTTTTTAGACCGATTGAAGATCGATCTTTTCCGTTTTCATTATTCCATCCATCGTTTTGAAAAACGTGTGTTTTTGCCGCCAAACATAGGTAGTAATTTCCATGCAATCGTGAGAGATATGTACAATAAAAGGGAATTATGTGCTAAAATAGACAATGTGCTTACTTCTAATTTGTATTCCCAAATTGGTGTAAACTAAGGGGATATTTTGAATCCCAACCTTTTCAAGATTTTTATAAATGAATTTTACCGGATGCATTTAATGAAACCCCAGATGCTGTTGATATAAATGACCGCAGAATTGACAGCCTCATGTATGCAGAGGATCTTGTTATTTTTTGTCTAGTTCCAAGACAAGTCTTTCAAAAAACGAATTGATAGTTTATCCTGTACTTTAAAATGGTGTTTAGAGGTGAATCTATCTAAAACCAAAGTTAATATGTTTAACAAACCTGGAAAACTTTTAAAAGAATATTTGTATTGCGAAAAAGATATAATAGAATGTGTTTACAATTACAAGTATCTAGGTTTAAAATGTATATTGACTTTTTAAGCATGGAAAGGGAGAGTTATACAAAAAATCACTATAAGCAATATTCAAATTGCGAACTTCATCATCTTACAATCCAAGTAATTTTACTCTATAACATATATATATATATATATATATGACCATACAATAAAACCTATTTTAATGAATGGCAGTGAAATTACAGGAATGTTCAAAACTATCTCTGCAGCATGCCAGAAAGAAAGTGACTATTTTTGACAGCACCTTTACATATGAACGATTTTGTTTTAGATGAATCCAATTTAAAATATATGAAATATATTTTAGGTTAAACAAATAGTCTTCTAACTTTATAGCTGTGCTAGGAGAGCTTGATATATTCCCTTTATATTTTTCAGTTGTATTATTAATTATGAAAAATCGGTTTAGAATTAAAAAAAAACAATATGAAAGATGGTTTATTATATGATACCTTTATGTGTAACAAAACATGTTCACTGATAATATTGAATGCTTTAATTCATCCATACACATACATTATTTTTTTCAAAAAGCTGAAATATTCATAATTTGGAAGTAAAGCGTGACTTTGTTATCAAGTCAGTTAAGCAAAAACTTTGTTATAGTTTGGTAAAATTTTGGAACACAAAAAGAATAGATACAAAGAGTAGTAAATTGTATCTACATGAATCTTTAAACAATTCTTTGATGAAGTGTCGTCATATGTAAAATCAGAATCAGTGCCCACGATCTCAAAATAGAAAGAGACAAGATATAAAACTTTGTATATAGCAAGAGACCATTTTAAAGGATTTGTAAGAAATGTAGTTGAAGATGAACATTTCATTACAAGTTGTCCAGCATGTACAAAGATGATCTTTAGGGAGATGTTTTTCAAGGAGATATTTTTCAGTATTTTTGCTAATTTTTCATATTTCTCAAATGAGACAAAAATTTTATTTGTTATGTATATTTGAGAATGTATCTGTACATAAATATTTAGGGAACTACATTTGTATATTATTACAGTGGCGGATCCAGAGGGGGGGTTCCGGGGGTGCGCACCCCCCTTTATTTTTGCCGATCAATGCATTTGTATCGGGACATATGTTTTGCACCCCCCCCTGCACCCCCCTTTGCCCTGGGTTAGCACCCCCCCCCCTTTCGAAAATTCCTGCATCCGCCCCTGTTATTACAAGTCTAGATGTTAAACGAAATGTAAATGAATATATGTTACTTAACAATGATATTTGTTATGATTTTATAGTTCAGGTCCTGTCTTGAAATGTATGTGACTTATTTAGAATAATATTTCGTTTCAACGTATAAAATATGGCAGTGGCTGTTTTGTCGGCTCCCTTCGGGGCTATTTTACCAGCTCCAGCAGAATAGCGATTTATATAGAATTTTGCTATTTTGCCGGTTTTAATTAAGTTAAAAATAACTTATAATTGACAATATCAAACATGTGAACACAATATAACTCAAGTTTAAACCTAAGTGACTCAGTTTAATAAGTTACCCAATACTTTAAAAAAAAATACTTATGAAATCACGATGTAGCAATAATCATTTTATACTTTCCAATTAAATCTTACCTGTAAAATGGCGCAAATGTAGTTTTTACAATAGTATCTTTGACAGCTACATTTATAAAATAAAGAATAAAAACGGGGAATGAGTCAAAGAGACAGCAACCAAATCAAAATATACAATTCAACCAAAGGTCATTGGGTCTACAACACAGCGAAAAATCACTCACCTAGAGGGAGCCGTGAGCCGCGAAACACAATATTAGATAGATCAAGAATATAGACGCCATTCTATGCTGCTAAATATAAAGATGAACCAAAATTAAAACATATACAAGAGCAACAAAGGCTAAAGGTTCCTGACATAGGTCAGACACAAAAATGCGGCGGGTTTAAACTGGTTTTATTCACGCCCATCATATCCCCTTCATCTCTAGCCAATGTATAAGACATATATAATTTTAACATCCTCAATTTTGAGTGTCACTAAATTTTGCGGTCCCTAACGAATATTGATTGCCCGGCACTGCAGCTGCCCCAAAGCCCACTTTAAACGAAATCTGCAGAAGGGGTGTTTTACATATATGAACTATAGTTTAGTTGCTATCTCCCTTTACGTTTAATACGACGGTGCTATGTATGAAATTTAAAAATAATTAAACTGCAAGCCATCTTCTGTATTTCAAAAGGCTATCTGCTTCTACAGAAAATACTATACGTAGTTATTATCTAGTCCATTTTATTTTTACAAGCGACTCAGATAAAGTCAAAACCACAAACATAACCAACAACACTATGTACACCAAAAATTAAAATATTTTAGTTTCCTCATTTTTATGCAATTCGACTTTCTCAACTCGCAACTCGACTTTCTTAACTCGCAACTCGACTTTTGTAACTCGCAACTCGACTTTTGTAACTCGCAACTCGACTTTCGTTACTCGCAACTCGACTTTCGTAACTCGCAACTCGACTTTTGTAACTCGCAACTCGACTTTTGTAACTCGCAACTCGACTTTCCTAACTCGCAACTCGACTTTCCTAACTCGCAACTCGACTTTCGTAACTCGCAACTCGACTTTCCTAACTCGTAACTCGACTTTTGTAACTCGCAACTCGACTTTTTTAACTCGCAACTCGACTTTCTTAACTCGCAACTCGACTTTCTTAACTCGCAACTTGCAACTCGACGATAAGAAACCCTCGTGATTTATAGACTTTAAAGTTTCAAATATTTCATTTCTTTTCATTTATAGATAATTTTCTTAATTTGGATAAATTGCTCATTGAGACTTTAATTGCACAAATTCGCGGCCCCGAGTATGTCGAGGATAATAGAGACAATCACATTACGCGGGATTCATACATGTACTTATAAGTGTTACCGCTCTCTATATGTAACGTCATGGTTGCTATGTATTAACGTCATTGTATTCCAGCATTAAATCATCCATTTGTATAGACGTCTTATTCTCTCCTCTGCAGAAATGAATCTTTTAAATTCCCAACTGCATATACATGTACTGCATACATACATACATACATACATACATATGTATACATAGTATTGAAGTTTAGTTATAACTAGGGACTTTTAAATGTATTGGCAAACATACTACGCCAAGCGGATCGAGGATTTTTTTTTTTTTAAGGTTTTTGGAGCCACTGAATTAGGCCCAAGAAGCTATAGAACAAATGATGCAAAATCATGCTTTCTGGGTGTTCCGAAGACCCTTTCATAATCTGAAAATGAAGTTTTGTTTTAATAATTTTTAACAATATTTTGGTCTCAAAGCAAAATGTATAAAATGTAAGACTGAAGTTTCTAGGGACAACATCAAAAGACCAATATGCATGATAAAGCAAAAATGGAATTCACATAGTTAAGCCTGTGGCTGCTGTTTTTTTTTAAACTCATGATCAAGTTCATAACAAAATTACTATGGGCTATTCCAGAAAAAAATGTATGGAGGGGTTGGAAGGCAGTTTTAGTCAGCACTCGCCACCCGGACAATTGTAATTGAGAATATAGTGCATTATAGTGTGAAAAGTTGCTTTGATACCCATCACCCATGTATTATTGATATATTGTGCCTTCCAACCCCCCCACACATTTTTTTCTGGAATAGCCCTATCTTAGAAAAGGAATGCAACACTAACAGAATACAGAAGGGCAATCAATGAACAAAAGACAAAAAAATTAGAAACATTGATCCTGAAAAATCAGGGCTATAAGTCTGAGAGAAACAGAACTTTCTTCTTGCAAGGCCGTGAAAACAATTTGATATGGAGACAAGCGTTTGGTTTTGAAATTTCCGACATGTAGTTACGGCCCTGTTGAAATAAAAGTGAGGTAAGGTTTCCTGAGACAATATACCTCAAGTTAAATGAAACCAATTTTCAGACATTTCAAGTATATTTAAATAATAATCCTCCTGCCCCCCCCCCCCCCCCCCCCCAGAATATCAAATGGTCGTCCCCTAACCACAGAAAACTTTTTAATAACTTTAAAAATGCAGTCAAGGTCAGGTGAACTGTGCCAAAAAAAACCATATTCACCTAAGAATCATTCCTTACAAATCATATATAGTTTATCTAGTGTTTATACCGGTAGTATCTGAGAAAAGGACCTAGCCCCAAAATCTTTGTTGACCAATGATCAATGAAAATGAAGTCAAGGTCAAACCAACCCCTTCAAAGGGTCACTTTCCTCTTACAATCATTTCATATACCACATACAGTTGACCTATTGCTTATATCTGAGAAAACTATAATAGCTATTCATAGATTTGACCCAATTCTCATATTTGGTTTATATGTAAAACATGAAAAAAAAAATTCAAACATTCTCTAAGCATTGTTGTGATTTGGAAGGAAGGATGGAAGAACAGGCATACTTTGCTTCTTCAGAGTGTGCACAGGGGGGGTGGGGCAAAAACATACTCTTGCAAACATTTCTAATGCTGAGTAAAATAAGTCCATGTTAAATCAATTCTCTAGTCTTGACTCAGAGAAAGTCAGATTGACATGCGACACTATTGTTGAAAAAACCAAATTGACCACTCAAATGTCTTATCTTTGTTTTTTTTAAGTTGTTTGGGTGCAGTCTTATTAAACAAAATACCAACACTCCCATACCTTTAACTTATAATAGATAATTCCTCTACACTTTTAAACAATATAAGAACATTTATGATTAATTCTAGCTATAAAAATACCAAATTCAAAGTACATGTATATTTCACATCATACACTTTTATTGAAAATCTTTATAAAATCCACACTAAATGCTGATAAAATTCAGCAATTTTATATATTTCTTCTATGTCTGCATTCCATACAACATTTATTTTTCAGATACTGCAACGTATGATACAAATGACTCGGCACTATTCCAGAAATAATTGCACTTGGGTGTGGGGAGCACATTTTGTATACCCTCTACATGCATGAAATTTTAATTGCCTGTGTGTAACTTTTTCTGATCTAAAATCAAAAGCACATACCGGTAACAAAACAAGTATATCTTAATATAAGTGACTCCAAACTTAACTAATTTCTGGAAAAGCCCTTAGTTCAAAACAATTTAGAAAAGCTGCCATGATTAACAATATCAAATACAATTTGCACTATCTTCGTTCCTGCATCCCCAAACTGGACATTGTCTCCAGACTGGCCAATGCTGATGGCACTTGTGATGAGTATGCTGGTGGTGGCTGATGTCCAGGACCAGGCCCCTGAGGTGGCATCATCATCCCTACAGTCTGAGGGGGACCTTGATTATGGTGGGGATGATACATTTGACTTCCTCCCATTGGTGCCATCTGTGTCCCTCCTTGAACATTATAACCATGAGGTGGATGCATCTGTTGTGACTGATGGGGTTGGTGGTTCTGAGCTCCATGTGACCCAGGCAAGTTCCCACCTGGTCCCCTCTGAATATTATTTAATAATGTCTGCCATTGTTGTAATTTTTCTTGATTGCGTTTGATTAAAGCATCTTTCCTCTCAAGTTCTGCTCTCAGATCCTCAGTTTCCTGTAATCATAGAAATATATATACATTGTATCATCTTTCTTGACAAATTAAATATTGTTTTTATCACAATGTATTTGTTAAGGAAGGAATTGTGCATACATATTGTTGCCCTTGTTATTATGGCTATATTTTTTTATGCCCCATTTATGCATTATGTTTTCTGTGCATCTGTTCCTCCGTCTGTCCCGCTTCAGGTTAAAGTTTTTGGTCGAGGTAGTTTTTGATGAAGTTGAAGTCCAATCAACTTGAAACTTAGTACACATGTTCTTTATGGTATGATCTTTGTAATTTTAATGCCAAATTAGAGATTTTACCCCATTTTCATTGTCCACTGAACAAAGAAAATGATAGTGCGGATGGGGCATCCATGTACTGGGGCACACATTCTTGTTTCTTCATATAATGATACACATGATAAAGATCTTTTAAGAGATTATTAAGACTTACATCTTTAATGACTTGTTCAGGTTTCTGCTTTGACAACACCAGCCTTTTGTTGAGGAAGAATGCCTCTGTTTGTCTACATAAATCTAGGAACTTTTGGAAAGTTTGCTCTGCTCCTGAAAATTTACAAAACATAAATGTGAAAATAAGTCTACACATTATGTCATAAGGATGAATACATCAGATTACTCGAGTCTTACTGGTCACAATACAAAATTTTGAATGTTACTTATTTTTTAACTATAGGTAGATTTTTGTTTACTTATTTTTTAGCTATAGGTAGATTTTTGTTAACACATATATGAAATAATTTATATTTTTGCTATTCAAAATATATGAAAGGGTGGGATTTTGTATTGTCTCATCTGCTCACCTCTTACTGTAACATTAAGAATTGAAGTGACCCCTCAGATGATCAAATCTATTTGTTTACTGATTAATCTGCTGTTTTTTCATCAAATTTCTTAATAGACCAATCTCAAAATAAAATTCAGAATGAGCTACACCAGTTGACACTGAGGTCAATCGATATGAATGACGTTATTGAACAATGATTCTTACTTTCAGACTCTCTGACATAATAACATTACTTATATATCATGTATATTGTGACATTATAGGAAATGTATGGAATTATGCATAAATGCGAAAGTGGTGTTTTATTATCAATATTCTATTTTGAACCTCTTCTTCCTTCCTAATGATCATAGATTAATTAGTCAGATAATTCACCTGGTTTCAACTCGTCTGTGTCTTGGGTGTTAAAGTGTTCCTGACTGGTTACAGCTGCTGTGCAATTCTGAAATGTTAATGAAAGAGGCTTTTGCTTTTCAAATTACCAAAAGACTAAACACTTCTCAAGTTGCAGTTTGATTTGATCCATTCTTTAAATAATTCAATTCAATAAAATAATAATTATAATGGCTAAAAAGCCTAAATCCTTCTGCAGAAACAGAAAACGGAAAAAAAATGTCCATCAAAATCCAAAAATGATTTTATCTTTCTGAAACGCAATGCAAATTGCATTTTTATATATCTAGAGGATGCCAGGCCTTGCGACTTTTAAAACTGTACATGTAAGTCTGTACATAGTGTAGTTTTTGAGGAATAAATACAGTCATAGTCATGATATTTGTCCATTTTTTATGATGAACCTAAAGGTTCATCGGACCCTATGGCTTAAATGGATGATTTTTCACCTCAAAATTTACTCTGAGTACAGACAAATCTGTACATCTGGGAAAGATTTAAGGCATAGCATGCCCTAGATAAATAAATTTCAAATATGTAACGTTTTATGTTTAAGAAAAACCAGGTGCTCCACAGGGCGCAGCTTTATACGACCGCAGAGGTCGAACCCTGAACAGTTGGGGCAAGTATGGACAAAACATTCAAGCGTGATACAGCTCTGAATTTGGATTGTGATCAAATTTTTGACATAACATGGTTTTTTTTTACACAAAACAAATGTCAAGATTTTACAAATCAATTAAAGATTTCTTCTTCAAACTTTTAAATCTAAAATTAAATAGTTGACACAGCATAGGTTTCTGACACAGAATGAATGTGGTCTAATGAACTTTTTTTTTTTTTGCCTTTGAGCAATTCACTATGCTGTTGAATATTAATCCTCCCAAAAAAATGTTTGAAGAAATTTTCTTTTTATTTATGAAATCTGAAATGAGAAAAATTTAAACCCCCCCCACCCTTTTTTTTCACATCCCCGTTTCCCTTTTTCCAAAACTGATATCAATTCAAATTTCTAATGGAGTTTGCAACAATAACTACTCTTTTAAATACATCATAAAATATTAAAATGTAAAATAAAGTGCTTGTTATCACTGAATGGTAAAGATTGGTTGGTAGTAAAAGTGAATATACATTGTTTATTGTATAAAACAATAAAAAAAACTTCATCTGCAACATTTTATATTGGCAAATTTCCAATGAAGTTATTTACATTAAGTTATTGGCAAATAAAAATAGAAAATGACATCATAGTCATGTCTGGCAAATGTCCAACATACATTATCTAAAAACATTTTAGATAAGATAAGGAAAAAAAGCTTCATCAGCAACATTTTATATTGGCAAATTTCCAATGTAGTTATTTACATAAAGTTATTGGCAAATAAAAATAGAAAATGACATCATAGTCATGTCTGGCAAATTTCAAACATATATTATCAACTACTATTCTATACAAAGAAAGATAACTCCAATTGAAAATTAATTGCTATTGCACAATATTGTGCAATTAGATATTTCTTGCTATTGTGCAATACTGTGCAATTGAAAATTTCTTGCTATTGCACAATACTTGATATGGAATCCTGATTTGGACCAACTTGAAAACTGAGCCCATAATCAAAAATCAAAGTACATATTTAGATAAAGCATATCAAATAAGCCCAAGAATTTAATTTTTGTTAAAATCAAACTTAGTTTAATTTTGGACCCTTTGGACCTTAATGTAGACCAATTTGAAAACTGGACCAAAAATTAAGAATCTACATACACAGTTAGATTTGGCATATCAAAGAACCCATTTATTCAATTTTTGATGAAATCAAACAAGGTTTAATTTTGGACCCCCATTTGGACCAACTTGAAAACTAGGCCAATAATTAAAAATCTAAGTACATTTTTAAATTCAGCATATCAAAGAACCCCAAGGATTCAATTTTTGTTAAAATCAAACTAAGTTTAATTTTGGACCCTGTGGACCTTAGGCAGCAACCATTTGATTTTCTGGGGGGGGCTATGGTTTTTTTTTCTGTACAAACTTTTTTTTTCGCCTGTGGCGAAAAACAATATATTTTTTTCGCGACAAGTCGAAAACAATTTTTTTCTTTCAATTTTAGCATTACATAAAGTGGCAGCTGAGGGTGAAACAAACAATTTTTTTTTCTCAGAATCAAAAACAAATTATTTTTTTCTCCAAAAACTGGAAACAAACTTTTTTTTCCAAAAAAAACCATAGCCCCCCCCCAGAAAATCAAATGGTTGCTGCCTTAATGTAGACCAATTTGAAAACGGGACCAAAAATTAAGAATCTACATACATAGTTAGATTCGGCATATCAAAGAACCCCAATTATTCAATTTTGATGAAATCAAACAAAGTTTAATTTTGGACCCTTTGGGTCCCTTATTCTGTTGGGACCAAAACTCCCAAAATCAATACCAACCTTCCTTTTATGGTCATAAACCTTGTGTTTAAATTTCATAGATTTCTATTTACTTATACTAACATTATGGTGCGAAAACCAAGAAAAATGCTTATTTGGGTCCCTTTTTGGCCCCTAATTCCTGAACTGTTGGGACCTAAACTCCCAAAATCAATACCAACCTTCCTTTTGTAGTCACTAACATTGTGTTTAAATTTCATTGATTTCTATTTACTTAAACTAAAGTTATTGTGCGAAAACCAAGAATAATGCTTATTTGGGCCCTTTTTTGGCCCCTAATTCCTAAACTGTTGAAACCAAAACTCCCAAAATCAATCCCAACCGTTCTTTTGTGGTCATAAACCTTGTGTCAAAATTTCATAGATTTCTATTAACTTAAACTGAAGTTATAGTGCGAAAACCAAGAAAATGCTTATTTGGGCCCTTTTTGGCCCCTAATTCCTAAAATGTTGAAACCAAAACTCCCAAAATCAATACCAACCTTCCTTTTGTGGTCATAAACCTTGTGTTAAAATTTCATAGATTTCCATTCACTTTTACTAAAGTTAGAGTGCGAAAACTAAAAGTATTCGGACGACGACAACGCCAACGTGATAGCAATATACGACGAAAATTTTTTCAAATTTTGCGGTCGTATAAATAAAAACTTTACAGGATTTTGTGGTGCACTTTTTTTCATTCCTCCAGAAGGTGCCAAAATAAACATGTTTGGAAAGGGGAAGAGGTTTGAGTACTTCCCCCAGGTAATAATTGAAGTGAGCTGTATTGAGTGACATGGACAATAGATGGATTAAAAGGCACAGGAAAAAAAGTCATAGAAAAAAAGGCACAGGAACAAAGGTCACAGGAAAAAAGGTCACAGGAAAAAAGTCACAATATATATTTTGTATGGAAATAAACACATTTTAATTCAGTTTTATACTATTTGGCTTTAAAAATTTATATACAAATTGCAAAGCATTTAAATGAAACATGTACATGTTAGTGTATTACTGGTATTATTATTTTTTTTATATATATCTAGCTCTTATGAAGAAGATGAGAGTTAAACAGCAACAGTTTTCTTTAATTTGAGTCAAAGTTAGAAATTCAGTATACATGTATGGCATGTTATTTGATTTTTGAAAATATAATAGGAATCCTTCCATTTAGTGTTAAACAAACAACTCATTGCCATTAATAATAGTGTAGTACTTACAACAATTATTGATATTGGCTTCTTGTGGCACCTTTCCCTTTTTGTAGGGGCACAGGACGTTTGCGCTTTTTTACCTGTAAAACGATAGGACATTTAATTTGCGCTTCAAATACTATGGACATTTGCGCTTTTAATTTTGATTCACCTGTATTAAATTGACTGGACATTTGCGCTTTTTACCTATAGTCGTCTACCCGTTATTTTAATGAGAAGTAATCATTACGTAAATTTAACTTATATTTCTCATTAGTACGACAAATGGTCCAGAATCCTTTAATGCTTCTACTTGACCATCCTGCTATTTTTTTTCTTATCCTTTTGAAGAGTATCATTTAACAATAATTATTGTAATGAATTACATTAAGATTCGTCCTATCAAGAATTGAGAAAGAGAAACTTGATTATTTATTTGAAAATGTGGTCGAAATACCATTCAGAACAGATAACAACAGCTAAATTTGTTCACTCCTTGGGCTTCAGATATCAAGCGAAAACTGACCTGTGATGACTACATACATGTTTTTATGTCTTTAGAATGTTTACTTTAGCTCAGTGTATATAAACTTTTAAGCACATATCAATGTGCTGTGCTATGAAATGATTTTTTAAACTTTTAACCATAAAGAAAAATATGACTTTAACTCTGCCAGGTCAAACATGCTGGTTCCAACCCCGGATAAAAGAGGAGGATAGTCATAAAAACCAAATATTGCAAAAGCGCAAATGTCCTATGTAAAAAGCGCAAATGTCCTATGATTTGAAGCGCAAGTGTCCAAAAAAATAAGGGCAAATGTCCCGCGCCGTTTTGTAGACCTTTCAAATGCTTTATTGGTAGGAAGCCATACCCATGAAATACAACTTGATCTCATTTTTAGGTTAGAGGAAACAATAAGCTTTCCCAATTTGTTACAAAAAGTCAGTTTGAAAAAAATTCTATAATTACACTTTTATTAGTTTATCTATTATGTCACATGTACTGATTTAAGGTAGCACAATACAAAGATTTGTTCACTCCCAATCGGACAACTTTAAACTGATGTAATTCATTTAATCCTGCTTTAAATATTATAAATGAGGTACCAAAAGAAAGAAGAAAGATTCATCTTTCAAATTGTGATAATTTCATTATGACATAATTATTACATGATTAATTATTATGTAATAAGTTGCTATATTGTGATGTCCACACTTGAATGAATTTAGCGTCTTTGTTCTTCATACCATCCCAAAATATTTAATAGATTCTGGTACAATTATGTCATAATGAAAAATTATCACAATTTGGAAGATTAATCCTTCTTCTTTCTTTTGGTACCTCATTTATAAAATTTAAAGAAAGATGAGTGAAATTACATCAGTTTAAAGATATCTGGTTGGGGTTGAAAAATCTTTGTATTGTGCTACCTTAAATTGCCCTTTAAAGGTTTTAAAAAATTTACCACTTTTAAGATAAATGATCTGATACAAGTATATTATGACTTTTTTCTATGCATTCCAAAACTTCAGTTTAATTATTAATCATATACATGTACATGCAGTTACTTCTTCATGTGCATTCCAACATACTTCAGGTTCTAATAAATAATTTTACTCAAACATATATTGTGACTTTTTTTCCTGTGGCTTTTTTTCCATTTACCTGGACAATAGATACACTACAGCTCGGGTGGATTTTGCTTTGTCCACCGGCCCACCATGGGAGTGGGCACCAGGTGAGTAAAATTTCGACCTTGTCCCCTCTGCCCACCCATAGGAGTGGGCATGGAATTTATTTTGTTGAATCTAAAGACTTGCAAGTACAATCCTTTGAAAAAAGCAGATAAGCATTTGTAATCAATATTTTTACCAAAAAAGAGATTATAGCTAATATTTTTACCAAAAAAGAGATTATAGCTAGAGTGTGCACGGGTGGGCTTGCCCATGGTGGGCCGGTTGAAAAAGCAAAATCCACCCAGGCTGTTGTGTACCTGACAATAATTGGTGATTTAAACTGATTACCTGGGTGGACAATATGAGGTTAATTAATTTTATCATGTTTATCATCTTCTGCAGAGACTAAAAAAAGTGCACTGCAAAATCCAATTAAGTTTTTAATTTTCTAAATCATACAATGCAAATTTGAATTTTATTTATCTAGGGCATGCTATGACTTAAAACTTTTCGAGTCTGTATGCAGAGTAAATTTTGAGGTGAAAACAGCCATTTTAGCCATACATGTACATGTAGGGTCCACATGAACCTTAAACATGACACTGTCACCCATATAAGTATAAAGATTATAGTCTTAGTAAATTATACATATGTTGTCAATGCTTTTAACCTATATTTCTTCTCACTAACAGATATTCACCTGGAATTTTTATATTAACAATGCCATAATACCTGTCCAGTTGAAGAAATATTATATACATTTTTATTTCATTTGATCAGAGACATATACAGTCATGGGACAAAAGTGAGTTCTCACTCAAAAATTATCCTATCATTTCAACTACAATCAATATTTTTCAAAAAATATTACAAAGTAACTGTATGAGCGATTTTTATAAAATAGATATCAATTTTTAAAAGATGTTAAAATGTCTAGAGTTTTATTGTTTATTTAGTCATAATGTTCTTGAGTTTCGTTTTCATCATCTGATGAGTTAAACACAAATGCAAATTTTTGCGATTTTAATTTGGTTAGAATAATAGCAAACTTTTCAAGAAATAGTTTTCTTTGTGTTCATCTCGTCAAAAAATTAAAATGAGCATGCATAATATTATAACCAAATAAACAATAAAACTTCAGACATTTCTACATCTTTTGGTATCTATATTATGAAAATCGCTCATACAGTTACTTTGTAATAATTTTTTGAAAAATGTCGATTTCAGTTGAAATGATAGGACTTTTTTTGACTGGGAACTCACTTTTGTCCATTGAATGACTGTGTGTATACTACAATTTGATTCGGTATGTTGTCAAAGACAAAGAAGTTCTATTTCATGACTTGTAATTTTGAAAAAATAAAACATTATTTTATAGAAGTTATTTTGAATGTAAAATTACCTGAAAAGAAGCCTCAAGCTCATCAATTAAATGAAAATTGGGTTTCAAATTTTCTGGGTTCATTGTATTTTCTTCCTACCAGTATAAATATCTATTGTCTATTCTTCGTTGCAAACATATTTCGGAAACCAGTAAAATTATAAACCTTAAAACAAGAACGGAATCCCGGACTTAATTATTTAAGGTTCATTATAAGATATCCTAATAAGTGTACTAACTTATTCCTTTGCGTAATTTTGTTAACAAAAAATTATCCAAACGTTCTAACCACTTATCTTTCTCACACAAAACAAAAAACAGTGGAAATAAACGAACAGTTAAAAATATCCGGACTTGATCATATCTTTTTCCTGCAGCTATCCTAACCGAGTTTGGTTCAGAATTAGTTACGACTTCGAAGAGGATGTAAATATTTGCAAAATGGTTTGACAACCTTTCCAATCCAAATTTAGTTGTACAGAACATTTATGCAATGCCCAGGTCAAACAATGGACGTGATAGTAGTTCTAGACGCAGCCGTTCGTCCAGAAGTAGATCAAGAAGTCGACATCGTGACAGACGTCACCACTCACACAGACGAGAAAGGGGGAGACATAAACCAAAAGAGAGAAATTTAGGAGCAGCGTTTTGTAGCATGATAACAATTGTTATTATGTCAACGTCTTTAGCGGAACCAAACTGGGTATCTTTACAAGGCGGTGGATGTGTTGTAAATGGTGTTGGACTTAATCATTTGGGGGCATTCCAATTTTTCTATCCAGGAAAGTTTTTGGAACAGTTTATTCAGGGACCGAACAACGAAAAAGTTGACATTGTTTACAAGTTTGGACCAAATGATTTAGATAGTATGTAATCTTTAATAAGCATTATAACATGGAACATAAAAATATTGATCCATTTTATCATGAGATAATTCCTAGTACCACAAAATGAAAGTAAAACTGTGAGCGTCTTTTTATGAATCTGGGTCAGTTTGCCCTGATACCTGTTCGCTCAGGGTCCATTCGCCCTGATTTTGATTTTTTTCTAATTGTTGTCTAGCAAATGTCTTGTTGCATAGTTTTTGTATTTTAAACAAAATATGTTATAGTTTGTTGAAAAATTGACCATTGACAGAATATTTATATTTCCTCAATCATTTTATCATTTTCCCTTTGATTTGCAGAGTAGAATGCTGGAATACAATGTATTTATCTTTATTGATATTTGTAAACAAATAATTGTATTCAGTCAATCACGAACGTATGCAGTATAACTGAGACTAAGTCTCAGAGTTTAATAATAAATGAACTTGTAAATCCATTTCAAGATTTACAGTTCGTACATCATTGTTTTTATTAATTTCAAGCTGAATATTTTATCAAAACAAAACATTTGTTTTTATTATTAATTCATCAAAAGAAAAGTATCACAATAATCAGTGATCTGAATTATTTTGTCATTGAACAATTAATGATCCTTAACAAGCCATAAACTTTTAAATATTTTCATGTTTACATAAATTTCAAGAATTTCCATAGAAATATCTGAATAAGTTTATTTAACTTCAATGCCTGAATATAAATATTTTTTTAGTAGGGCGAACAAACTCTATGGGCGAACGAACTCAGGGCTAACGAACCCAGGGCGAACATTGTTATTAGGGCGAACGGACCCGATACCATCTTTTATTAACCAGAAAAAGACTACAATATAATGATCAGGGAACATAAAAACTGTAATGCAGCAGATAGTATTATTGTTGTTTTTATACCCCCGCTTTCAAAAAAAGGGGGTATACTGTTTTACCTCTGTCTGTCCTTCTGTCGGTCCGTCCGTCCCATGAATATTTTTCGTCACATTTTTCTCAGGAACTACACTACCAGGATTTCTGAAATTTGGTTTCAGGCTTGATATAAGTCAGCTATACTGTGTGATGCGTTTTCAGATTCATCACTCGACAACTTCCTGTTTACTGAACACTTGTATCATTTTTACACCTTATAGCCAAGTTGAAAATTTTTCAACACATTTTTCTCAGGAACTGCACTACCAGGATTTCTGATATTTGGTTTCAGACTTGATATAAGTAAATTTGGTTTCAGGCTTGATATAAGTCAGCTATACTGTGTGATGCGTTTTCAGATTCATCACTCGACAACTTCCTGTTTACCGAACACTTGTATCATTTTTACACCTGATAGCCAAGTTGAAAATTTTTCGTCACATTTTTCTCAGGAACTGCACTACCAGGATTTCTGAAATTTGGTTTCAGACTTGATATAAGTCAGCTATACCGTGTGATGCATTTTCAAATTCATCACTCGACAACTTCCTGTTTACCGAACACTTGTATTATTTTACACATGATAACCAAGTCATGCAAGTTGAAAATTTTTGTCACATTTTTCTCAGGAACTACAATACAAGGATTTCTGAAATTTGGTTTCAGGGTTTATATAAGTCTGCAATACCGTGTAATGCGTTTTCAGATTCATCACTCAACAACTTCCTGTTTACCGAACACTTGCATATTTTTACACTATTAAAATTATCCACTTGCGGCGGGCCGGGGGTATCATCAGTGAGCAGTAGCTCGCAGTTTCACTTGTTGTTCATTTGTTAACATTTCCTTTATCCAAATAATAATATTTTCCAGGTTTAAGGGTCACGGCATGCGTGCAAACTAAACTACGACCTATTCCATCACCTGAATCTTTGAAGAGACGAAAGGTACCAAAGGGATATTGAAACTCATACATTAAGTGGGAAACAAACTTGACAATGCCATATACATGTACATGTAGAAAAAAAGCAAAAAATACCCCCCCCCCCCCCCCCCCAAAAAAAAACCCAACATGTCACGAAACACAACATAGTTAACTCAAGACTGAGCAAAATGAACCCCAAACAAACCATGGGTTATCTCAGGTTGTCCAGAAGCATGAAGCAGATCTAACATATCATTTCTTAACTTTCAAGAACATACAGTGTACAACATACAGTTACGGCGACACATTATTGAAATTATATACATTTTACCTTTGTGATAATTATTTATTAGATACAATAATTGAAAAGTGATAATGTAACCATTTTTCATTTAAATATTTTTATATATAATGCACAATTTTTTACATGGGTTTATGGAAGTGTATTGGGGACATTGAAATTATATTTTTATTCAAAGTAAAAAAATAAAGACATTAAACAGTCAACTGTCTTGGATTTCCTCTTAAACTTGAAATTTCAACCATGTTAACTGTTCAAATCTTAAACTTTTGGAAAGGTTATAAAAAAGAATTTGCCAGAGACTTGTTTCAATTAAATTTTTTGACTAGAACCAATATTTAATTGAACCCAATTTGGAGTGGCTATTTCTTGGATGGTCCTATCTTCTCTGACCACTGTTATTATTACATTAAACATGTTAAAGAGAAGTACAAACTATGTATACACATGTCTAGCTACAAGTTCTTTGCCATTAAGAAAGAATCTTAGATTTTAATATGAACAGATTAACTTAGGAAAGGCTTATTGTGATGACATTTCTCTTGTAGATAAATGTTTTGTAATTTTTAGGAATGTAAAATTGAGTTACATGAAGTATAAACATGTTTTTGTATTTTAAGGAATGGAAAACTGTGTTACAAATAAAGCTGTGATACTAATGAAGACAATCATTGCATTTACATTTATAGCCATGTGCTGTACACTTATAGCTTTCTTATTAGATCTGATTGGACCACAGCACAGAGCTTTAAAAATATTGAGGAGAAATGCAATATTTAATATTGTGTCTGGTAAGTCCACTGTTCGGATGAATTTTTATCCAAAACACATTTTTTTGAAGTCATACATTTTATTTTAGTTTCTTGTTTACAATTTGGAAATTAGTATGGCGTTCATCATCACTGGACTAGTATATATTTGTTAAGGGGCCAGCTGAGGGACGCCTCCGGGTGCGGGAGTTTCTCGCTACATTGAAGACCTGTTGGTGACCCTCTGCTGTTGTTTTTTATTTGGTCGGGTTGTTGTCTCTTTGACACATTCCCCATTTCCATTCTCAATTTTATACAATAGTAATAAGAATTTTATTGATATTAAGGCTTTAATTTACTATGTTAAAAAGAGGCAATAAAATCCATAGTGACATTCAAATTCATAAGTCGAAAATAAATTGACAAAGCCATGGCTAAAAAAGAAAAAAAAAACAACAACAGACAAGCGAAAGTACATAAAATAATAACATAAAAATCTGAAGACTGAGAAACGCAAATCCGACCAAAAAAATGGGGTGATCTCAGGTTCATGGGAAGTGTAAGGATCCTGCTCCACTTTTGGGACCTGTCTAGCTGTTATTTTGCTCATGTTAGTAGAAATCAGGTAATAAGTCTAATTTGGTAGGTGACATTAGGGCAAAAGGGGATCAGATTGTAGTTATGATAATCTGGACATATATGCTATCATCTGTAAAATGGATATTCAATATCAGTCAACCAATTATGATGTTGTCTGTCAAATTTATGAAGGGATGATTTCAACTTCACCACTTTATGTAGAAATTCTTTGTTTCCCTTTTTCCCTCTTAAGATTTATGATATAATATATAAGATACCTTGGTAGGTTGTTTAGATGTATAGTATAATATGACCATTTAAATTGTTGCTTTTCGTTTTGTTGTAGCAGATGAAACATATTTCTGTGTTGAAAGTTGTATACAATGTATTGTTATAAATTGTATTTTACATGAAATTGCATTTTGAAAATATCCCTGATGGCATCCTCATGTTTAAAATAGTTGAATTGCTTATCACAACATTTAAACATCTATATTTAAAGGAAGTTTTATTTTTCAGTTATCTTGTGTGTGATTATCAATTTGTTTTGTTACTGGTTAACCGTGGAAGTTTCTGGATTACAACGACTCACAAAAGTCCATGTTGGAAGTAAAGTAGAAGTGACCTTTGACATTAGTTTCTATCTGATCACTGCTGCAGGTGCCATGGGTGTCATAGCAACAGCCATGAACTGTTTGAAGAGATTTCCAACACATGATCATATGACAGAAGCCTTATTAGAGGATTATGATGGACTTGAAGGGGCGTTTCCCGTCTCTCCCCCTGAGGCACAGAGTTCTCCTATGTCCAACATCCCCCCACCACCAGCATATACACCATGAATTTCTGTTTTTATACACAGTATATCATACTAATTTTAGTTCTGCTTTTTTTCATGCTTTTGGCATTTAAGCTTATTAAGGTGGTACCCAACACCTTGACTGAAATTAATTTGGCTCGTTTAATTTTCATAAAATTTTGACAAAATATTTACTTTGACCCTTTGATAAAAATATTAAAATTTCAAAAAACTTCACCCAATCACTTGGTTGGATATATAGCAGTTTGAAAAACACTAATTTTGATCATTGAGAAGCTTAATATTTCCTTAACAATGCAATGTGATTAAAACATTCAGCTAATTTTACAGAGTTATCTCCCTGTAGTGTTAGGTACCACCTCAAGTTGAGCAGGATTTATCATTGTATTATTTATCCATGATTCTGATGCTGGTAAAACTTTTTCTTGTCAACTGTTTATTTTGAATATCAGAAAATTTTGAAACATTATGTAAAAGCATAATGTGGATTCATTGTTATTTGTGGGAAACTTTTTTTTTTGAATTAGTAGGAATTGCTAAACCACTTAATTGAATGTTCAATTAAGTACAAATTTTCTAAACGTTTGTATTCATAACTATGAAATCAAATATCCATGAAGGTGCAAGTTTTCCCCAATCCATGAAAATTGGTACTCAAGAGAATAAATGAATCCAAAGTACCATTTAAAGTGTATTCAAGAATCATGTGCAGTTTGCTAATTATGTACACTGTATACATGTATCATTGTTTGATTATGATGAGTTCGTTCATATAGAACATCAATTTAATGAGAAATAAGAAAGAAAAATTATTATCAAGATATCATGCTAAAATAAGTTATGACAATTTTATACACGAAACATGGAATATTTGGACTACCTCCAATTAAATTTATTTTTTATAGTCATGGGAAAAAGAATTCTTGCAAATGCATAGTTTTTTTTTTAAATTTACCCCCCAAAAATACTACAGTTTATATTGATGATTTATTAGAAATTTGAAGATCTACTGTAGACCTTATTTTTGTGGTCAAATTCAAACTTGTAACATATTCCAGGAAACTGGAGATAAAGTTTATATGTATTTTTTTTAAAAATTGCATGTATTTTCAGTAGAAGTTTAAATTTACATAATGAATTTACCCAAGTTATTATTTTCAGCAATATGACCATTTCAAATTATGAGGTTTCCACTTCAAGGCTGGTATTTTATATGTAGAAACCTCACCAGTCAGTTAGATTTGGCATCCTATTTGATCATGTTGATTCAGTATGATTTTTTAAATGATAATAAATCTAGTTTGGTACATTGAGTATGTACACAATAATGTATGTAACTTTTGTATTGACATATATGAGAATTTATTTGAGAAATTTTATGAGAGTTTATGTTGATTCTCATTTTATCTGCTGATAAATGGCAAAATTATTTTAACCTTTTTATTCACAGTTGTATGTGCATATTTAAAAATTTCTATAATTTATCAAAAGTCAAATATGGTATTGTTTTTATCTAGACAAAAATAGTAATCTCATTTTGATGTAAACTTGTTTGTACAAAGAAATTTACAAAGATATCAATAAAGGACATATTTTATACTGTTCATAATTTGCTAAAATCTTAGAACTTTGAAGTTACCTTTTTTTAAATGTTTTATCTTTTAAAATTTAAAATCTTTGCAATTCTTTTTAAATCAAGAGAAGGTTATTTTTGTGTCCTTGGGGGAAAAAGTAATGATTTTAAAATAAATATGTAAATGCTGCAAATCCTTAGATATTGAGAAGAATAATTTAATAAAGCAAAGGCTGGTTCCTACTATGATTTTGACTTTTTTTCTCTCATCTGCATTTTTTAGTAATACAAATGCGTAGTAATACTTGCATTCACACCATTGTCATCAACAATTAGTGAGGGTCTAGAAGGGATTAACAGAATAAAGTGCCAAATGTATCAAAAATTGGTCCCAAAAAATAAAACATGGGGAACAATAGGCAAAATAGTTAAGAATAGAAAAAAATGGGATAGAGAATAATGGACGAAAAATTATATAGAATAGAAAATAAAGAATGTAGAACTGAAGGACCCCATTAATGATAAGTTGATGACTTATACCATTACAGAATAAACACTTATTATAAACCTTTGTGTATTACTATACATGTAACTTTTACCTAAGTGGATATGTTCTTAGTATTATGAAGTTGATGCAAAATTGACTGAATTGTGTACAATTTTATATATCTTGTGTTTGCTTTGTAAACTTTAATTGGATCATGTAATGAAAGTTTTCAGTAGTCTTCTGTTTTATTGCATATATATAAATTGAAAGATTAAGTCTCATTAATGTTTGCTCGGTATATAAATATATGTCATATTATAGATCTAGATGCTATTTGGTATTTTTTTTTAAAATCAAAATGACATTTGTTGTTTGTTTGGTTGTTGAATATTTTGATTGTTTTCATGTGTAAAAGACGTGCTTTTATTTATATTAAAATAATACAAAAAAAATTGCCACAAGTCTCTTATTATACTCCACGCAATGAAGTTGCAGAGGGTATAAAGTTTTTGACCTGTCCGTCCGTCAGTCCTGTTTCTTGTCATCACAACTCCTGTCAAACCACACAACAGAATTTCATGAAACCTTTTTAAATAATAAGGATATGCTATGAAGATGTGCATATCGACAGGTAATTACAATTCAATTTTTTTCTAGGAGTTACACCCCTTTGAACTTATTTGCTTCAATATACTACTGCAACAGTTTGTCATCCCAACTCCTCTCAAACCACACAACAGAATTTCATGCAACTTTGTAGATAATAAGGACATACTAAGTAGATGTGCATATCGACAGGAAATTATGATTCAATTTTTTTTTTCTTGTACAATTTTTTTTTCTTGCAGTTATTTTATTTCTCTAGTGACAATATGGGGATGTGGGGTATGTGAGCGCACTCACTAAGGTTCTTTAATAACTTATAAAGTCTTCTGGTGTCTAAACAATCTGCATGAAAGAACCATTTAAATAAACACTTGCACCAAAAAGATAATGGTTTTCTACCTTGTTCTCAAATTGATGGATTTTTATACACAAACTTACCTCTGGACCTGTGAAAACTTATTGTCTTGAACCTTGTTAGATCAGATTAATAATTCTGTATGGTACAAGTTTACTTATAACTGTAAAAACAAGGAGATATGTGGTCTGATTGCCAATAAGATAGCTTCTATCTAACAGAATTCAAAAGACGAAGATAAAAGCAACTTTTGGACACCATGCATCCTTTAACAAGTAGAAAAACACATAAATTTGCTCAGTTTCATGTTGCACTTTGTATTTTAAGTCTTGTGCATCTATTCCATCAATATTAATATTTACCGGGTAACCCTTTGAAGACAGAGCTATTTATTATACCGGCAGTGTGGTTTTAACTTTGGCTTATTTTTGTTGTTTAATAATACTACTACAGGGTTTTCCTCCTCATTTACTACCTAATTAATGGAATATGGACATGGATGGTTGGATACTGAGGGGCAGATGCAGTCATTTTTAAAAAGGAGGGGAAGGGGGGGGGTTTCCCAACCCAGGACAAAGGAGTTCCAACCATATGTTCCTATTCAAATGTATTAATCATTTAAAAAAGGAGGGGGTTCTGGAACACAACCCCCACCTCCCTGGATCCATCACAGATACCTTTAATCAGTTTTTTATGGACTAAATTTTGTAAATATAAAAAAAGATGTGGTATGATTGCCAATGAGACAACTCTCCACAAGAAACTCGGAGACGATTTTGTTACTGTTTTAGGTTGTGGTACTTACTGGTAATTGTTGGACATTTTGGATTGGTCTATATACAAATTAATAATTTTTTTTGCTTCCTTATGTATGATAGTGTTTGGTTTGCAATATTTGTTTGTTTTTTGTCATCATATTTCATTATGGTACATTGATCTGAGGTGTATGCCTTTTGTATGTGGGTACATTGGAACCTCAGGCACTTATCACAGATTGTAGCATAGTTGGCATTAAGTTTTACCCTTGACCATCTACGTCCAGAAATTGGTTTTTCCATTCTCTAACTTTAGTTTGCCTCAACCAAATGTTTTGAAACTTACACACAATGCTTATTATCAAAAGACACAGATCAAGTTTGAATTTTGGTGGTGTCACTTTTACCTTTCTAGCGTTCTGCCCCTTTTACAAATGGAAAAAATTATGAATTTTAGGTTTTTGTTCTCTAGCTTTAGTTTGCCTAAAACAAATGTCATGAATCTTATACACAGTGCTTATTACTACAAAATGCAGATCAAGTTTGAATTTTGATGGGAACACTTTTACTGTATTAAGAGTAATGTCCCCTTACAAATGGAATAAATTGCTTCTCCAAGCGCAGCTGGATACGGCAACAGAGGTGCAGCCCTGAACAGTTGGGGCAAAAATGGTCACAATATCGCACATGATACAGGTATGAATTTGGATTGTAATTAAACATTTAACACATAATAGGTTTCTGACACAGAATAACTGAAGGCAAAGAATTTGAATTGGTTATGTGATTTGAATTTATATTCATTTTTAGCTCATGGGCCCCATGTGAGCTTATGCTATCACTCATCGTCCGTCATATAAACTATTTAAAATTCTTCTCTTCTGAAACTACTGGGCCAAATATCTACAAACTTTAACTAAATATTCCTTAGGGTATCTAGTTTTGAAAATTGTATCTGAAGTTTTGATCCATCGACAAACATGGCCACCATGGCTATAAATAGAACATAGTGGTCAAATGCAGTTTTTGGCTTATATCTCAAAAACTAAGTCTTTAAGAGCAAATCTGACATGGTAAATTTTTCAATTGGTCAAGATCTATCAGCCCTGAAATTTTCAAACGAATCAAACAACCCATTGTTTGGTTGCTGCCACTAACTTGATAGTTTTAAGGAAATTTTAAAGTTTTTGGTTACTTTCTTGAATATTATTGAAGAGAAAGATAAACTGTAAACAGCAAACATGTTCAGCAAAGAAAGATCTACAAAAAAGTTTTATATGACAAAAAATGTCAATTGACCCCTAAAGGAGTTATTGCCCTTTAAGGACAATTTTACACAAGTCAAAATGTTTGTTTTTTAATTTTAAACATCAAATGATTTATGAATCTAGTATAAATTTTGTATTTTATGTCCTTGTAAGTCAAGAAACAAAGACACTATGGCTAAAATGGAACATATGGGTAAAATGCATTTATTTGCTTTTGAAGAAAATATGACAGATACAATGAACATTTGAATGGCCTTTTTAAGCCACTCATTTTAGTATATATATAAAATATATATTGAAAAGCAAAAATAATCATTGATGAAAGACTTATGCAAAAAAATAACAGGTGAGCGATTTAAGTTCTGGAGAGCCTTTTGTTTTGCTTTTGTTGCGAATTGACCAAAAATTTTTATTTACCCCCCCCCCCCCCCCTTTTTAAAAAGATATGGTCATAATCTCACTTCAAATGTCCAATTAAGTTTGAAACCATAATAACCCATTCAAATACATCATAAAAGTCTTAAAAAACAAAATGACATACATAATAATGGCTAAAAGTTAATTACCTTCATAAGCATTTTTAACAAAGTAACTTAAAGTCATAAGAAACCTCAAATTAAAAAAAAATATGCATATGTTTTTTTTTATAGCTAAATGGATAGTTTTCATTATACAACTGATGAACATATACTTTTTTCTGAGGAAAATTCTTTAAATTGTCCACATTTAGAAGTTCACTTATTTTTAATTGCTTCCTTCTGTATGCAAAGTGACCTGAGCGTAACCCTCCTCGTAAAAATCCGGTGATTGCAATACGCATGAATCTGTCATTAAAATAAACAATTATCTGATTGTACATGTGAAACACGTGCACAATACCCATGCTTTTTGTTATTTGTTTACTATAAGGTGACAATCGGTAAAAAACGGCATTTAAGGAGGTAGACCTAAGTTAAAGGAAATAACTCTTAAATCATCAGTACGTTTGTGTCAACTATTTTCAAAAATATATTCTAAGCTTCTAGGTTACATAGATTATTTTCAATCTGTTTCAGGTAAATGCTTAAAATACATTGATGAACTTGACTTTTACAAACGCTTAACTGATTTAAAGAGTTATCTCCCTGAACCAAGGTCTACCACCTTAATGAGCAGCCATATTTGTTAAATCAGACAGAGAGAAAAAAAATTGACGATTAAACGATATATTTGCGTAAAAAATGAGAAATTCGTGCATAGAGGACTAAGTTTATGATATATACATGCATTGGTTCAAGAATTGGATAAACATTATGTTTCACCACACTCGTTTCATATGACTTTAACTTCTAAAAAAATAAACCTAAATTGACAGCTAATCACTTAAAGATATCACACTATATCATTTCTTTATACATAATTTAAAAGCAGTGAAAGGGAGGTAATTCAAACCGGGTTGTGTTTAGAATTACCTCCCTTACACTGCTTTTAAATTATGTTTTGTACTTTTAAGTAATTGTCCATAAACCACGACACCCTTGTTACCCCCCCCTAATTCCTAAACAGTTAGAGCCATAACCCCCAAAGCAAATTCTAACCATCCCTTTGTGGTATAATTTCAGAGAGATCCATACACCATTCCACAGGTTATTGTGTGACTAGATCAATGCCCTTATTCTTAAACTGTTTGGACTATAACCCCAAAAATCAATTTCAACCTTCCTTTTGTGGTCATCAACCTTGTGTTCAAATTTCATAGATTTCTGTTTACTTATACTAAAGTTATAAATGTCTTCAGACGACGATGTGATACCAATATTTTTTTGCGATTGTATAAAAATTGCTGAAGTTTTCATCTCCTTATTTAAGACTGCCTCCACCAAATGTTTTGAAACCTTTCAAAATGCATATTACTACAAAATTCAGATCAAGTCCATATTTGGGAGAATCACTTTTACTGATCTTGAGTTATGTCCCTTTACAAATTTATAACTATAACCTCCAAAATCAATCCCAATCTTCCTTTTGTGGTCAGAAACCTTGTGTTTAAATTTCAAGTCGTATAAGAACATGTGTTATGGATGCCTATGAGACAACACTCCATCAGAGACCAAATGATATATGAGGTTATCAACTTTAGGTCACTGTACAGCCTTCAACATTGAGCAAAACCCATACTACATAGCAAGTAGATGCTAGTATTAGTACAACTAAAACTCACCTGCGAAATCGCGGGCATTTAGAGGTTGGTTGAAAGTATGTAAACTGTTGTAGGGAGAATTTTTGTAAAAGATTTTATGTCTGGAGAAATTCAGAAAAGGTATCAAAATTCATAGGTACTTGGAGACAGGACAATTATTTTAAGCCCTGTCCCTTTTTTCCAAAGACCGTTCATGATTTTTTTGTTTTCTTTTAATTTCCTTTAATTTCGCGTTTCTGTAAACTATGAACGTCATACATATACTATAAATAAAGTGTATTTGATATTAACTATCATTTTCAAGTTAATTCTCCATGTGATCACTGCTATATTATATAGAGAGTCTCTATCAACGCACAAATTATTGTTGTCCCCGAGTACTCTTTTTATGTGCAAGTTTAAAACCGGAAGTCTTGTATGACTTAAAAGTTGGTCAGATGAAGGAAACAATATCTGGACGCCTTTATTTTCATTTTTCTCCCAAAATAACCCAAACTGAATAGTCATACGAATAGATGACAAATGCGACTATGCATGGTACCTAAAGAACACAGAGGCATGATGATTAATTTATTGTGGAAGGAAGAGAAGCAACACACAAAATGAGGTCTTCTCATTTAAAAGTATAGATGCTATCATTTTCTAATATCTTTCTTGCCTTGGTTCTAGTTTGTCTGTAGCTTAAAGTCCTACCTAAATTTCAAAATACAAAATTTGAAATTGGCAATGAAAACTTTATTATAGAAGTCATCAATTTAAGAATCACCAGTGACAAAAGGTTGTTTTGAATTTAGTACATGCATCATATTGGGTAAAGAACATTGTGCCATCAAAATCTGTGAGAAAAAGAACATTTATTTATGATATTTGCATAACAAATCATTTCAATGACAATCAACCTTTATCTCTTTTTCATATATAAATAAATATATTTATTCCATATTGATAAAACTTTAGTAGGTTCTTCCATATGAATGGGATTTTGAATAAATAAGCATATTCACCTGCGGAAAAAGGATATTCACAGCGCATAACGTCACATGCTTTTACCTGCACTATTTTGGTAAAAAAACGATTGATGTACAATATTGGTTTTGGTTAATAATTGCCATTACATACATTTCTCTCGGAATATGGAATAAAACAATTAATGTCTTTTGTTTCGGTAAATACGTGGTTTTTATAATTGACTTTTGAAAAACTGATATTCACTTCGGCCGTTGGCCTCAGTGAATATCAGTTTTTCAAAAGTCAATAAAGCTACACATTTACCTCATCAAAAGACAGTAATTGTATAATATTATAATTGAGAGGAAAAGTATATATATATATATAATACACGAGTTGTATATATATAATACATATATACATCAGAAAAGTCAATAAAATGTTTCTTTGGATATTCTTTGCATTGCAATGACTAATCTTAATAATCAGAAAATAAAATGTAAATGTACCAAATTGTTTTCAAATATAACAAAGCAAAACTGAAAAGGAATACAGCCATACATAATGCATTTGAAAGATTATTAAAATTATGAATTGGTAATATCATCACTAATCCCCTGTAGATATGCTCCTTATTTTAGAAAAATCAAAAATATATACATATTTAAACAATACTTTTCATTGCAAAGTTGTGGAATATTCATACCACAGTCTGAGTGTAACAATCGAGAAATATAAGAATTATTGCCAATAAATTAAGAAATATTTTGATACAGTGGAACTACTGTCATTTCAAAATTTCTAATAGTCAGCGTGGGGTAAATCACAAATGGGTGGGATAAAAATTGAAATGACACTAAGGTTATAATTTGTGACAATTAGAATTAAGGTTTAGATTATTTTACCAGAAACATTCTTTTTCTTTTCATTGTTTGCATCAATGAATACAAAACTCCTTCCCAAAACTCTGGTAGTAATCTGCATAGTATGACACCAAAAACACAGAGCGAGAATGGTACACAAATTTGTTTATAATCTATTGAAGTTTTTTACCTCAATACTTTTAACAACTTAATATAGTGGCAGTGAAACATTGGTAGAATGATACAAAGACTGTGACCAATCTTGACAATGTTAAATAATTAACAAACATAGTTATATTCTGTTTGTATGCTGTATAACAGCCTAGTGTTTCTTCATATTTGAAGTAAACATTTGTGTATCTTGACTTTGTCACATTTTAAGTAGACATATAAAGAGTTTATTTAATGCATGGCGATATCTTTTGTTTCATGGATTAAGAATTTGTGTTTTTCAACAATATTTTGTGCACATAAATATTCAAAGAAACTAGTTTAACAGTTAACACATCAAACAAAGTATTTTTAAAACTTTAGTTTGTTTTTAAACAAGAGTGCACACACTGAAATGTCTTGCCTTCTTTACTAATCATTGATATTATGTTGATAGTCCTAAATATAAAGCTTTATTACAACTGTCACATAAACTTAACATAAACCAAGACAAGAGGCTGTCACAACCACAGCAAACTGGATTTATTTACATTTATTTGTGTCCTGCCAATATCACAAAAACCATAACTAATAAACCATAACTAATGAACGGTGTAGGTGAAAATTGTCAATATCAAATTTGACCTCAATTTTGTCATCAGTATCAACATATTAAAATTTGAAATGCTTAGGTTGATTGGTTCATGCGTAAATGCAACAACATGAATGGAAACGCCATTTTTCGATTTTTCAAGAACCATAACTCCTGAACAGTAAAAGTCAAAATCGACATTATTGAACTTGACCTCCATTTTGTCATCAGTAACAACATATTAAAATTTGAAAAGCTTCGGTTGAACAGTTCATGCGTAAATGCACGGACACGACTGGAATAGTCATGTTTCAATCTTTAAGAACCATAACTCCTGAACGGTAAAGGTCAAAATCGTCATCATTGAACTTGACCTCCATTTTGTCATCAGTAACAACATATTAAAATTTGGGAAGCTTTGGTTGAACAGTTCATGCGTAAATGCACGGACACAACTGGAAATGCCATTTTTCAATCTTCCAAGAACCATAACTTCTGAACGGTAAAAGTCAAAATCGTCATTATTGAACTTGACCTTCATTTTGTTGTCAGTAACAACATATTAAAATTTAAAAAGCTTTGGTTGAACGGTTCATGAGTAAATGCACGGACAACATTTGGTTGCCACCCGACTGACCGCCCGCCCGCCGTACATCCCAAAATCAATAACCGACATTTTTGTCAAAAAAATCTGGTTAAAAACTAAACATTGACCTTTGAACCATAAAAATGATGTCAAGGTCAGATGAACCATGCCAGGCAGGTATGTACAGCTAACAATTCTTCCATACAACAAATTTAGTTGACCTTTTGCTTAAAGTTTAAGAAAAACAGACCAAAACACAACCAGGTGCACCACAGGGCGCAGCTTTATACAACCTCAGAAGTCCAACCCTGAACAGTTTGGGCAAGTATGGACACAACATTCAAGCTTGATACAGCTCTGAATTTGGATTGTGATCAAATTTTTGACATAATATGAGTTTCTGACACAAAACAAATGTTAAGATCTTACAAATCTATTTCGCAATTTTGTGTGATTTAAGATTTCTTCTTTTAACTTTAAAAAAATTTGGAATTTGAGAAATTTGAAGAAAAAAAAATACTTTAGTAGTATTGAACCTTCTTGTAAAATTTTATAGAGATCCATTCACTTAAACACAAGTTATTGTCTGTAAACTAGAAAAATGCTTCTTTTTGGCCCCTTCTTCCTACATATTCATAAAATTAAGCCAAACTAAATCCCAGCCTTCCCTGTGTTATATGGAAACTTGCAGTACAATGTCAGAGAGATCCATACAGTTACACACAAGTTATTGTCTTGAAACTAGAAAAATGCTTGTTTTTGGCCCCTTTTAGGCCCTTAATTCCTAAACTGTTTGCCCAATAAGCCTTTAAAATAACCTTCTACTTATGGTATTAAACATTGTGGTACAATTTCAGAACAATTGAAATACAAATACACAACTTTTTGTCCTGAAACTAGATAAATGCTGTTTTTGGTCCCTTTTGGGCCCCTTATTCCTAAACCTTTGGGACCATATCCCCCATAATCAATCCCAAGCTTCCTATTGTGGTTATAAACATTGTATTAAAATTTTATTGATTTCTTTTTACCTATTCAAAAGTTATTATCCAGAAACAACCCACCTTTGGACGACGACGTGATACCAATATACGACCAAACATTTTTTATAATTTTTGCGGTCGTATAAAAACTTAACACTGAGCAATGAACCGTGAAAATGAGATCAAGGTCAAATAAAACCTGTGTGACTGACATATAGATCATAAAATATTTCCATGCACCAAATACTGTAAACCAACTTATTTTTCGCGGATACTTTATTTCGCGTTTAGCCCTTTCTAGTCCATTTCACGACTCTCAAATTTACTTATTTATAATCAAAGTTTTACATATTGGCGACGATTTATACTCGCGATATTTTTCTTCTCGTGAAAGTCGCAAAAATAAATCGCTCGCAAAACTAAGTTGGTTTACAGTATAGTTGACCTATTGCATATAGTATTTGAAAAAAAAGACTAAAACTCAAAAACTTAAGTTTGACCACTGAACCATGAAAATGAGGTCAAGGTCAGATGACACCTGCTAGCTAGTCATGTACACCTTACAATCATGCATACAGTATAAGAAAAACAGACCAAAACACAAAAACTTAACTGGTCAGATGAACACCTTACAGTGCTTCCATACACCGAATATACTAGATCTATTGCTTATAGTATCTGAGATATGGACTTGACAACCAAAACTTAACCTTGTTCACTGATCCATGAAGTGGTCGAGGTCACTGTCAAATGAAAATTATCAGATGGGCATGAGGACCTAACAAGGTACGCACATACCAAATATAGTTATCCTATTACTTATAATAAGAGAGAATTTAACATTACAAAAAATTTTAACTTTTTTTTCAAGTAGTCACTGAACCATGAAAATGAGGTCAAGGACATTGGACATGTGACTGATAGAAACTTCGTAACATGAGGCATCCATAAACAAAGTATGAAGCATCCAGGTCTTCCACCTTCTAAAATATAAAGCTTTTAAGAAGTTAGCTAAAATTGCCGCCGCAGCCACCGGATCACTATCGCTATGTCCAGATTTCGACAAGAATTGAAGCATTAAGTATCAAAATTTCAAATGTTCACTTACTAAACCTTTTCCTAGTACTGATTGTTGTTGTTGCGATACTTGACCCAAACAGGAAGTTGTCTTAATGTTTTTTTCAGGGATGGACTTTAAAGCGATATGGTGTATTTAATAGCAATTGATTCAAGTTTGCTTTATTTAAGAATTCTAAGTGAAGCAAATGCTTCTTATATCACTTTTTCAATGATAAAAATCTGAGTAGATATGAACATATATCTATATTTCCCAATGAAAACTAAAGTGAAAGAAATAAAAACACAGACATTTGTGACTTATTATAACACTTCCCTCAAGTTCAAATGGTTCATTTATATACATAAGATTTAGATACAAAGTTCTATTGATATGACATTATGGAGGTGAGGGTATACGATCTGGTGGTTTATAGTCCATTATAACTCGGTTAGCTTGACGTAAATACTGCTGTTGTTTGTAGTAAATCTTTAGTACACCTTTGATTGCTATGAATCCAATACCACCCTGAAGAAGAAAAAAACAACATTTTCACACATATTTTACTTATGCATCGAGACTGCTAATGAATAACATTTTTAGTTTGTTTTTTTCTTCGTTCGTTTTTATAAGGTTACTCACGGGCAAATGGTACTTTTTGGAAGTGTTAAAGCACTGTTTCATGAGTGATACAAGCAGATCATTAAATGACAAATAGGTGACAGATGTCCGTTTCAGACTTTGAACTCTATTTTCTTTTATGTAGCATAGCTGATGGACTGTATATCACTTTTAGTAGTTGTCTTAATTTTTTTCTGTCAAAAATCTAAGTATATGTCTACTCAAGCCTGTGCAATATCTATGTACAAAACAACTCATTTAACTGATTTGTGCTTGGTTCATTCAAATGTGTAATTGTATCTCTAGATCATACCTGATAATGTAAGATAAAAACATAATATTCTAAGGGTAAAAAGATTTTTTTCAAAAAGACCTAAGCACAGTGATACTGATGGTGTGAAATATGAAAATAAAGGAAAATAAGACACAGCAAACTCATTTTATCACTAATTAGACAGGAACCATTGCTTTCAATGGACAGACAAATTAAGTGAGGTCTTCAGTATTCGACCATACTTAAGATTTGAATAAAATTTTGTATGCATAAAGGATTTATAAAACTGCTTCTGAATATTGAAAAAATTATATTAAGAGACGAATATTTAAATCTAATTAATGGTCTCAAGGGGCATTCACATTTGACATGACAATTATAACACCAATAATTTGTGATTAAAACAATTAAATTACAAACATTAAAATCTAGATGATATATATGAAGCATTAATATTTCAACATTGTGACACTCTTTCTGTGAAAAATTGCACTTTTTCATGTTTTGTTTGTATATATACTAAAACTTAGCAATTCAAACAAAAATTGAATCCCATGACACTCACATTTTGTGATATTGAAATGAAAAAAATCATTGCAATAGCATATCATATTTTAAAATAAAATTCTGTGAATTTTTTTTATTTTCTGTTGCTTTTTTGTGCATTCTATACATTTATACACACATTTTATTTGTTGTATAAAATTCTTAATGCTGCTTGTATCTATTTTGGTTTAATTAAATTGCAGCTGAAAAATTTCTTAATGCATACAAAATTTCATAAAAATACAAAATACTGCCCGTTGATATAAACAATGCCCTCCCGAAATATATTCCATTATTTATCAAGACCTACCAACAGAGTTCTTTGAAAGTTAGATCTGACAGTTCCAAACATGACTTTGCCTGCAATAGTAGCAATAGTTGGCATGATCAGAGCACCACACATCACTCGAAGAATAGAAATAGGGTCAGATAAAGGAGCTGTTTCTGCAGGTATTCTGGAATTTCTAAACGCTGAAATATAAAAATATCTATAATCAATGCAATTGGATGTTCTTATGTATAATAAGACATTTATTAATAACAAATAAGAAATGCAGATTTTTTTTTTAAATGTTAAAATAGCCAAATAAAGTATGAAGTTAAAGATCATTGAGGACCAAAAGGTGTGTGTTGTAATCTTATTATAATGACTAAAACTATGTGATTATTTTCCTTCAATTCACATGATTTTGCTTTTCTCCTGAGTAATCCTTATAAAATATGCCATCTTTTACAATCTATAGCTTGAACACAAGATTAAGTGACTTATGATTTATATAAATATCATATTTTTGGAACTTCAATTCTGAATAGTATGAACAAATTTAGTAAATTTTTTTTACATCCCCACACTTTCTTAAACCGAATAAAAGAATCTTGTTTAATACTACATTTGTTCTAATAAAAATTTCAAATTCTGTCTATGACTTTTCTGCATGGAATCTTATAATGAATCCAGAGCTTTGCAAAATTTCATGATATATGCATGAGTTATCTCTCTTTGAACCATATTAATACTCTTATCTTGATGCTTATATTTTAAGAGTATTTCAGGAATCTTTTAAATCAAGCTGGAAGATTTTAAAGCTGGAGTAGATGTTTGTTCAGGTCTGTTCCAGCTGTTTAAATCTTCTCAGAAACAAATATCTATAAATAATTGTAAATAGACAAAGAAACATAAAACAATGGTATATTAAATATCCTCAAGAACACAAATTTCTTTTTTAAGACCTTCAGAGTACAATGCTTCTAGGAATCATTGCCTAGTACTATTTATCACGTTTATATTGCAACTACATACCAAACAGTAATGGTTTATGATAAATCATTACTGTAACACTCAAATGTACCTATGATTACTAAAGAATTAACATAAAAGTGATTGGTTCATTATACAAACATATCATCCATGCTTTAAGAAATTTTTCTTATCCCTACAACTAACAACATCATTCATTCTCCTTAATTTATTTTCATAAAAGAATGCATCAAATGCTAAATTTTTCCTTTGCAAAAAACAAACAAAAAGCATAATACCAATGTCCTTTCTAATGGCATATGGCCAGCAGACATGGTCTGAAGGAGTTACATGTTAACTATATTTGATCAGCAATTTGCCTTAATCTACTGGTACATATTAACTGAGCCAGTGATGTGTGATGCATAGTATAATGTTATATAATATCCAACCCTCCATTGTTTTGTACTGACCCAGTCCTGTAATGATCAATACCATTTGAAAGTAATTACAGGGTAATTATATCTAGATAACCGTCAAATAGTTATCATCAAATAATTACAAACTCAACTCTGATTGTTATAAGACCATTAATTTCATATCAACCAAATCAATTCATGAATCTAAAATCTAATTTTAAATAAAAAATGTATTGTCTTGTGAAAGTTATATAAAGTTCTATTATGACAAGTCAGAATTTAACAAATAGTTCACTCTACCCAAAGTCGATGATACTTTGTACGTTGTTTTTGTTTACTTTTTCCACAAAATTTATCAACAATACATCTTCTGTACATTCAAAGGTTAAAAAAAACCACTAGAAATCCAAGCATGTTAATAAGAGGACAAAAAATATACATTACTTTGCCAATTCATAAAACACATTAAAAAGATAATCTTTATAAACTGGGCCAGTGCACTTAACTTATCAATTAGCCATTTCATTTTCCCCCTGCTACCTAAATATTGCATTGTAGCAAACTGTTATTGAACTTGGTCTTAAAATGAAAAGTTGATTATGCATCTAGAGGCAAAGCATTGTACTAAACTTTCATCAGTGTAGATTTCATATCAAAGTGAACAATTTCTGTTTTTATTCGTTTAATAATGCAGAAAATGATTGTATTTCAAGTAGTTTTATATGACAAGTTGTTGAACAATCGACAAATTAAGTAATTCTTCAAACGGCAATGGACCAAGATGCAATACAAAACTCGATACTGACATCAATTTATATGGAAATGACTTACAGGGAAAAAATTTATAATATTGATAATAAGGTTAATAACAATAGTTGCAAACAATTGAAGCTTTGATTATATTCATTGGCAATACAAATCTATAAAGGGTATAAGGTAATTAAACTGTTGGATACTTTCATCACAAAATGTTTCTGTTCAAAATAACTTAACAACAATATATGCATACTCTGCATATACAATTTCCTGTTGTCTGAGTTCTCAACAAATTTCCTGTTATTCAATTGTGTGATTTGAACATTTGTTTTAAACAAAATGATAAATAAGCAAATACATGTAATTTTTTTGAATTTCCAAACATGCTTGGTTTGCATGTAAAATATTTGTTAAATTGAGCTCAATGCCTCTGGATTAGAATGCTTATCATAAAGATTGCTATTAAGTACAAACTGACCATTATTGATATTTTCTACTGTTTTCTCTGTTTTATTCAATAACAAAATATTAATTTTTTTTGTCATCTTTAAAAAAAAATATACCGTATTCAAAAATAAATCACCAGACTTTATAATTTAAGTGTCAATGCTAGACCATTTAATACATAAAACAAAATAATTTGCATTTATTATTAATAATCCTATTTGTTACATCAATAAAGACAGATCTAATGCTATAAAATCAAGCCAAGAGAATAAGATATCCCTAGGCGACAGTCTGTCAGTAAGTAAAGGCTAGGCTACTCTTCTAAGAAAATACACAAAGGAATCATGAAGTGAAAGTTTGATGTTTTGTCATTTTTTACTTTATAGAGTAAAGCAACAGTGGTTTAGCAAGTCCATAGTTCAGCCTAATTTCCCCTGTGAAAATGACTTGTACGCTGAACCACTGTATAGATAATCAATAAAACTCTGTTTAAATATCGTTAACAATTGCCTCGTATTGCACTATGATGCTAAATATTGACGTTACATCAATATCCTATTTACAATAGAACAATTATCTCATATTTGATAGATTCTGTCTATTTGGAGAAGACCTCGACTCTAACCAATAATAGCTTATCTTCAGTAAATGCTTCCTAGTGAAAACAAAGGGAGTTAATCCATAAAGCTTCAGAATGTTTGATTGCTTTTATCATAAACTGAAGATCTGCGAGTGGGTGTTGATGAATGGTTAAAATATTAATCTGCGTTAATATGACATTTCTGACGCCAAATAAAATTTGTATCAACCGTTTCAAGCAGTTATACAAAAATTAAAAGCATCCCTCCTTACTATCACGATATAGTGGTTAACAATCCAAAACATTTTGTATGGTGAAGAATTGTTGACAAACGAAATTATAATCTATACATTAATATTTAATTTAAAAAAAAAATTCTTTGAAAGCTTGCCTTTGATCAAATCTGGGTGTAAGTGAGAGCCTCCCCTTTTACCTAATAGCTTTGATTCATATTTTCATTCAACTTAACTTTAATGTTAATGTATTCGTGTAATAAAGGCATTAAAATATCAACAAAGGGTTCTTTGATATAGCATTATTTACTATTGAATCAATGTACCAGTAGTAGCTTTTTTGTCATCTGCAATACCAATATTTTTTAATAAAGTGCTTTTAAACAGAATAATTTGACTAAGGTTAGAATAGGAGGTTAGGGTGTTAAAAAAAAAAGGTTAACCCCATCATATGATGATTTTGTGGAATAACCTTGATGGTTGTCACTATTATGTTAAGAATTGCTGTCAGTTGTTTTCTCTATTAATTTTTGTCATAGCTGAGGGTGTGGATGGACTTTACCAGTGGCGGATCCAGAAATTTTCATAAGTGGGGGCCCACTGACAGCCTAAGAGGGGGCCTGCTCCAGTCATGCTTCTGCGATTCCCTATATAATCAACCAAATTTTTCCCTGAAAAGGGGGGGGGGGGGGGGCAGTTAGCATCTATTTATTTGACCGAGATCACCAAACGAAACGAATAAATAAACATTAGACATCAAAATTGAGATGGTTTTCAACAGAATTAACCATAAAAATGTGTGTATGCCACTTAAATCAAATTCTGCAATAACATCTTCCCTGGAACTATTGTTCTGATATACAAGGTAGTTGTGGCCTGGTGGGTGTAGTAAACAAATTATGTTAACATTAAAAACACTTGTTACCAAATGTTTTCAAATACAATGCTGCCAATCTAATTCAAGTCAATTAATTCCCTTGTAACTAATGACATTTGAAAATTTAACTGCAAATTTATTTTTTTTCAATTTATTTGAAACAGAACAAGGAACTAGAACTACATTAAAGTACTGTAATCCTCCAAGTCTGATGAGGAAATATATAGTAATAACAATTTAAGGACCTTCACTTGACATGCCAAGCAACAATTCATTCTTTCTACACCAGGATTCAGTTACAGTTAATAATTCAAGTCAATCATTTCAGTTCTAATTTACTGATCATTTTTACACTGTAATCAAATGAATTTATATCAAGTGTTACAGTTAAATGTATCTGGCCCTTGGTTTTTGTCTGAATCTGAAGAATTGTATAATGTGACAAAATTCAACTAAGTTTAATGACAGATCTCAAATTTATTACTTTTTCTCAGTATTTTGAAAATAAAATATGAATACCTTTTCTTTATAGCTGTTCTTCATCTCGAGAAACCCTGCCACATATACAATTTTGTAAATGTGCTTGTCCCATAATAACAATAATATTTTGTCTGTGTGGAATTTATGCTATTTCCCGAATCCTGACACTTGTTGAAGACTGAATGGTGCTCACTTAATATCTTATTTTGAGGTAAACTTGTGTTGGGGAGTTACTGTCTCATTGAATTTACCCACATCTCCAATTCCTATTTAGTATAATTTAATCAGAAATTCCAATCATTTGTAAATAGTGCTATGGAGTGAATATATTAAAAGGTGATTTACAGCATACACAATACCAGTCTGGCTAGGTGTTCACGAAGACTTCAATACTATTTCATTTTTCATTTCAAAAATGTAAGGTGTTGAGAAATAAGTTGTTCTGATGTAACTAATGTAAAAGTATGGTCCAGTTACCGGAATCAAGCTGTTTCACCTGTACTGTATTGATTTTTGTAATTGGCTCTTGTTAAAATTTAATACAACCCAACAATTGAAAGAGAATGGTTAAAGCTGTGGTATATCAACATCTGGTAAAGGAAGATAATCTGAAGCCATTGTATAGACATTTGTCTTTTGTTAAAGACTGTTCACTTCTTTTATGTGAAATAGAAATTCATTTTTTTAAAAGCCAAATGTTGCTTCATCTTTCATGTTTTTGGAGTGGTTCAGCTCACAAAAACTGAGCAAATTCAATACACTAGCCGTAATACTAAACGTTCTAAAACATATATAGAGCTTTGTTAAGGGCATTTTTGACAAAACTTGAATGGTGTACCCGTCCAAAATCAACCCATCCTTTTTAAAAGGTATATATGAAATAAACCATTAGTTATAAAAAGAAATTAAAAAAAATACACACAGCCTTGGATTAAAACCGTTTTCTAGAAGTAAAATTAAAAACATTCTCTAGAGGTAAACAAACTTCACAGTTAATTCTGTTATTTATAATAAAGCTTTGACATTTGGATTGGGGTAATCATACACTTTAATGGATAGTGTCTAGTAGTAAAGAACTCAGTCAACAGGACATATTGTTAACCTAATCACAATTAATTATCAGATAATCAACTCTAGAGAGACCTGTAGCAATTGTTCTCCATACACCATAGAAATTCATCAATATTGTTTAATACCATCCCAGAATCGTAAAAAAATATGTAAAAAGTCCCTATAAGTACCAATAGCGTTAAATATTCATTCCCGACTTTCAATTCCTTTGTCAAGCAATTGATCAACAAGGAGGAAAATCCAACTAACAGCTATTACTAGTGACATTATATATAAACTGCCGTTTATGTCATAGATGTAAACAATGAAGCATGTTTAAAGTTAGTTACAGATTTGATTATATCACAGACCATGAATGGTTAATCTAAAAGAATCTTATTGATTCTTGTGAAAACAATAAAACAGTTTTCCTTGAAAAGTGAACATGTTGTATACTGTTAGAGGCTGGTCTAGTAATCGAGAAAAAAAGGGAGAATTCTTGGTTGACCTTATAGAACTAAGTTGTGAACCTATACCAGTTCTAAATCATGAACTTCATCAGTTGTTTAATATCCCATCTTGTTGTTGTTGGTGGTTTTTTTTACATTTGAACTATCCTTTTGACATTTCTATTGAAAGAAGATATCTTATAAGTTTAATAGACTTGTTGTTAGAGTTTTTTGTATTGTTATTTTGGTGACAGAAAAACTAATTTGCAGCTAAACATATGGAGTTGTCTCATTGTCAAGCAATCCATATCTCTTTATTTTAATATATGAACACTGGAATATAACTTGTGTCTATCTTATGCATGTACTGTAAATTCAGAAATATCTAAATTTTGTCAATAATGTGAGAGAGTTGTTATGATTATTACATTATCTAAGTTGTTTCTGTACGACAGATGTAAGTACAGTGGTTGATTTTAAGAGTTAGCTGTCAGTAACATTAATAAAGTCTTATAAAGTAGGGTTTTGTTATCTATCAGGTGCGTAGCAACCCATAAGCAAAAACGCAGTTGCGTACACATCGAAAATTTCACAAAAATAAAAATATGGTAAATCTAGTAAGACTATAACCATGATAACTAAAGTAATGAAGTTAATAAAAAAAAAATATATACAAATATGTTAATGATCTGACGCTTTGTAGCTATATTCTTCTGAAAACTAGTCTTCCCTTTTCATTTACGAAACCAGCATTGTGATTCTGTTGCTGATGCAAACAATTTAAAATGGGTGAGTCCTCCGGGTGTCAAAACACCATTGTCATGTCTTTTATGCCTCCCTACCCTGACATGCATCTTTTCTGAAGATTTCAAAATAACTGATGAAATAAAATATGACATTCTTAAGAGACCATGGACATCAACTCATTTTTATGAAACTGAAAATGTAGAATGTATCTACCTTTCGTCGATCATTTGATAGCAAAGTTGAGCGGCCCCCAGACCCCCTGCCGTATGAATTCCTTCTCTGGCATTGCGTACACATCAAAATTGCCTAGCTGTCTATAGTACCAATTCTATAAGTGCTATTCCTGGGTAAGTTTGTATTGTATGTTTTTGTGTCATTTTCTTCCTCAAACTGGAAGAATATAACTACCGTCATTTGCTTGCTTAAAGCTTGTAAGAGAGTGCTTATGTTGACCCCTGTATGAATGTAGGTTAAAAATAGAAGTCCTGTAAAATGTATTTTCTATAGTCCTCAAATAGAAGTCCTGTAAAATATATTTTCTATAGTCCTCAAATAGTTGTCCTGTATAATATATCTACATTCGACCTAAAATAGAAGTCCTGTAAACTATATCTTAATCTGACATGTTTTACAAAACAGCACTATCTATTAAAGAGTTTGGTCCTATTTGGTAGACTAGCTGTGATAGAAAAAATTCAAATTACTTTCAAATAATGAAACTATCCTTTATCAGCATCTAGCTGTATAGTTCTACAACACATACATTTCCATTTCAGCAAGTCTGTGTGATTCCTAATTCAAATCTAATAATGTTGTTGAAATTTCACTTTAAATCTTCACAACAGTGATTTACTACCCACTTAATTGCAGAAAACATGCTAAAATCACTAATGCAATAAAGTGAGAAAAAAAAAATCAAAGGTTTTATATTAATTACATGCTTTCAATTTACAATGATACCTGGATAACAAACAGCATATTATTCAGGGATGATTCCAGGTGTTTTCAAATGGGTCCCTTGAATATCAAATTGGGAATTTTTATTCTAATTGGGAATATTTTAAGCATAAAATCTAAGACAAAAATAACATTATTATCCTGTTAAAACGGAAAATGTATATTATTAAGTTTAACTTGTACACTGATGTTCATGTAAGTTGTAACATTTTGAATAATTCTGGATGGGCTACTGTTATTACATGAATATCATTGAACATAATGCACAAGTCTATCATCTTAGCTATACTTACCTAGGCCTATTACAAAAACATATTTCAGCTAACATAAACCAGGTGCTCCGCAGGGCGCAGCTTTATACGACCGCAGAGGTCGAACCCTGAATAGTTGGGGCAAGTATGGACAAAACATTCAAGCGTGATACAGCTCTGAATTTGGATTGTGATCAAATTTTTGACATTACATGGGTTTTTTTACACAAAACAAATGTCAAGATTTTACAAATCAATCAAAGATTTCTTCTTCAAACTTTTTAAATCTAAAATTAAATAGTTGACACAGCATAGGTTTCTGACACAGAATGAATGTGGTCTAATGAACTTAAAAGTTTTTTTTTGCCTTTGAGCAATTCACTATGCTGTTGAATATTAATCCTCTCAAAAAAATGTTTGAAGAAATTTTCTTTTTATTTATGAAATCTGAAATGAGAAAAATTTAACCCCCCCCCTTTTTTTTCACATCCCCGTTTCCCTTTTTCCAAAACTGATATCAATTCAAATTTCTAATGGAGTTTGCAACAATAACTACTCTTTTAAATACATCATAAAATATTAAAATGTAAAATAAAGTGCTTGTTATCACTGAATGGTAAAGATTGGTTGGTAGTAAAAGTGAATATACATTGTTTATTGTATAAAACAATAAAAAAAACTTCATCAGCAACATTTTATATTGGCAAATTTCCAATGAAGTTATTTACATAAAGTTATTGGCAAATAAAAATAGAAAATGACATCATAGTCATGTCTGGCAAATGTCCAACATACATTATCTAAAAACATTTTAGATAAGATAAGGAAAAAAAGCTTCATCAGCAACATTTTATATTGGCAAATTTCCAATGAAGTTATTTACATAAAGTTATTGGCAAATAAAAATAGAAAATGACATCATAGTCATGTCTGGCAAATTTCCAACATATATTATCAACTACTATTCTATACAAAGAAAGATAACTCCAATTGAAAATTAATTGCTATTGCACAATATTGTGCAATTAGATATTTCTTGCTATTGTGCAATACTGTGCAATTGAAAATTTCTTGCTATTGCACAAATAATCAAAAATCAAAGTACATCAGTGTTCTCCCCAGGCCATTTTAGCGTCGCGGTACCGTGACGCTATAATTTCTTCCCGCGACGCTATAATAATTACCGCGATGCTATAATTATTTTGAGGATGTTATTTTCCTCGTTTCTATAATGCAAAGCCATGTCCTAAATTTTGAACTTTCATCTTATAATCATAAAAAAATAAATCACCTTTGACCCTTCAAGTCGGACAATAGACAATTAAGAGTGATCAAATAGGTGTTAATTGCCCTTTGGGGATAACTGTTTGGATAGGAATACCCCAAGCTGTCACTTGTGACATGATAAATACCACGTGGTTTGCAAAATATTACAGTAGTAATTACTTTCTTTCTCTTCCTATCACTTTTTGTAAATCGAGAGTGAAAAGTTTGATTATGAGCTAAATAAGTTTTGGTCTTTCTTTGAAAATGATCATAATTGGCTTTAGTTTATGTTTCATCCATTTAATGCATTAAAAACGCCATATTCATTCCAAATCTCTTGTCAAACATTGTTTATTTTCGTATTTTTCATTGCTTTCGGCTGCCATTTAATATTTGAGTGTAAACTACTGGTCGAAATGACAAAAATCCGTATTTTCCGCTAATAATTACATTTGCACAAATGGCACAGTAGACAGAAAACAATGATACCTAAAGAGAAAACTTAGCATTAAAAGACTTTTTGTTGGATAACTTTGATAAGAATATATATCATTTTTATAAAAAGAAACAACTGGGACTGATTCATTGAATACCATGAACCAATATATTTCATAGACATGATAAAGATTTTTTTTAACTGGGTAGGTAGGGTAACTGGAACCACACATATATTTTTTCTTTGGCTTAAGAGGAAAAAATAATTCTTGAACTATAAATGAATATAGAAAACATAAACTGAGAATACTGTTATCATGGTTATAGTTTAATTGTATTCTCAGTCATGAATTCAACAATATTGACACAAAGAATAGGGTTGAAAAGAATATTTTATTCACCAAATAAGGACCTATAGCATACAAAAAATATAATACATTTTGTAATAAGCAATAACACATATATATCATAATGGAAATAGAGCATTGTCGCGACGCGACAAATTACATTGAAAAAAATACATTTTTTTACGCCAAATGTGATGCTATCCAAAATTTCTGGGGAGAACACTGTACATGTTTAGATAAAGCATATCAAATAAGCCCAAGAATTTAATTTTTGTTAAAATCAAACTTAGTTTAATTTTGGACCCTTTGGACCTTAATGTAGACCAATTTGAAAACTGGACCAAATTTAAGAATCTACATACACAGTTAAATTTGGCATATCAAAGAACCCATTTATTCAATTTTTGATGAAATCAAACAAAGTTTAATTTTGGACCCCCATTTGGACCAACTTGAAAACTAGGCCAATAATTAACCAGATGCTCCGCAGGGCGTAGCTTTATACGACCACAGAGGTTGAACCCTGAACGGTTAGGGCAAGTATGGACACAACATTCAAGCTGGATTCAGCTCTAAATTTGGATTGTGATTAAATAGTTGACACAGCATAGGTTTCTGACACAGAATGAATGTGTTCTAATGAACTTAAAATTTTTGTTTCTCTTAGAGCAATTCACTATGCTGTTGAATATTAATCCTCTCAAAAAAATGTTTGAAGAAATTTTCTTTTTTATTTATGAAATTTCAAATGAGAAAAATTGAACCCAATTTTTTTAATCACATCCCCCTTTCCCTTATTCCAAAACTAATCTCAATTAAAATTTCTAATGGAGTTTGCAACAATAACTACTCATTTAAATACATCATAAAATATTAAGATGTAAAAAAACTGCTTGTTATCACTGAATGGTAAAGATTATTTTAATTTATCAGTTGGTAGTAAAAAGTGAATATACATTGTATATTGTATATAACAAAGATTTAAGTTGATTCTGGACAAAGAAAGATAACTCCAATTAAAAAAAAATCTTGCTATTGCACAATATTTTGCAATTAGATATTTCTTGCTTACTATTCTGGACAAAGAAAGATAACTCTAATTAAAAAAAAAATTGCTATTTCACAATACTGTGCAATTAGATATTTCTTGCCATTGCGCAATACTGTGCAATTGAAAAGACTTGCTATTGCACAATACTTAATATAATAATTTTAGATCCTGATTTGGACCAACTTGAAAACTGGGCCCATAATAAAAAATCTAAGTACATTTTTGGATTCAGCATATCAAAGAACTTCAAGATTTCAATTTTTGTTAAAATCAGACTAAAGTTTAATTTTGGACCCTTTGGACTTTAGTGTAGACCAATTTGAAAACAGGACCAAAAATGAAGAATCTACATACACAGTTAGATTTGGTATATCAAAGAACCCCATTTATTCAATTTTTGATGAAATCAAACAAAGTTTAATTTTGGACCCCGATTTGGACCAACTTGAAAACTGGGCCAATAATCAAGAATCTAAGTACATTTTTAGATTCAGCATATCAAAGAACCTAACTGATTCATTTTTTGTCAAAATCAAACTAAGTTTAATTTTGGACCCTTTGGACCTTAATGTAGACCAATTTGAAAACGGGACCAAAAGTTAAGAATCTACATACACAGTCATGACAGTTAAGATTCAGCATATCAAAGAACCCCAATTATTCAATTTTGATGAAATCAAACAAAAGTTTAATTTTGGACCCTTTGGGCCCCTTATTATGTTGGGACCAAAACTCCCAAAATCAAACCCAACCTTTCTTTTATGGTCATAAACCTTGTGTTTAAATTTCATAGATTTCTATTTACTTATACTAACGTTATGGTGCGAAAACCAAGAAAAATGCTTTTGTGGGTCCCTTTTTGGCCCCTAATTCCTAAACTGTTGGGACCTAAACTCCCAAAATCAATACCAACCTTCCTTTTGTAGTCATTAACATTGTGTTTAAATTTCATTGATTTCTATTTACTTAAACTAATGTTATTGTGCGAAAACCAAGAATAATGCTTATTTGGGCCCTTTTTTGGCCCCTAATTCCTAAACTGTTGAGACCAAAACTCCCGAAATCAATCCCAACCGTTCTTTTGTGGTCATAAACCTTGTGTCAAAATTTCATAGATTTCTATTAACTTAAACTACAGTTATAGTGCGAAAACCAAGAAAATGCTTATTTGGGCCCTTTTTGGCCCCTAATTCCTAAAATGTTGGGACCAAAACTCCCAAAATCAATACCAACCTTCCTTTTGTGGTCATAAACCTTGTGTTAAAATTTCATAGATTTCCATTCACTTTTACTAAAGTTAGAGTGTGAAAACTAAAAGTATTCGGACGCCGGACGACGACGACGACGATGCCGACGCCAACGTGATAGCAATATACGACGAAATTTTTTTCAAAATTTGCGGTCGTATAAAAATCTAAGTACATTTTTAAATTCAGCATATATAAGAACCCCAAGGATTTAATTTTTGTCAAAATCAAACTAAGTTTAATTTTAGACCCTTTGGACCTTAATGTAGACCAATTTGAAAACGGGACCAAAAATTAAGAATCTACATACACAGTTAGATTCGGCATATCAAAGAACCCCAATTATTCAATTCTTGATGAAATCAAACAAAGTTCAATTTTGGACCCTTTGGGCCCCTTATTCCTAAACTGTTGGGACCAAACCTCCCAAAATCAAACCCAACCTTCCGTTTATGGTCATTAACCTTGTGTTTAAATTTCATAGATTTCTATTTACTTATACTAAAGTTATGGTGCAAAAACCAAAAATAATGCTTATTTGTGCCACTTTTTGGCCCCTAATTCATAAACTGTTGTGACCTCAACTCCAAAAATCAATCCCAACCTTCCTTTTGTGGTCATAAACCTTGTGTTTAAATTTCATTGATTTCTATTTACTTATACTAAAGTTATTGTGCGAAAACCAAGAATAATGCTTATTTGGGCCCTTTTTTGGCCCTTAATTCCTAAACTGTTGGAACCAAAACTCCCAAAATCAATCCCAACCGTCCTTTTGTGGTCATAAACCTTGTGTTAAAATTTCATCGATTTCTATTCACTTAAACTAAAGTTATAGTGCGAAAACCAAGAAAATGCTTATTTGGGCCCTTTTTGGCCCCTAATTCCTAAAATATTGGGACCAAAACTCCCAAAATCAATCCCAACCTTCCTTTTGTGGTCATAAACCTTGTGTTAAAATTTCATTGATTTCTATTCACTTTTACTTAAGTTAGAGTGCGAAAACTAAAAGTATTCGGACGACGACGACGACGCAGACGACGACGCCAACGTGATAGCAATATACGACCAAAAAATTAAAATTTTTGTGGTCGTATAAAAACCACTGAAAAAAACCATTAATCAGGTATTTTTTCAACAGCAGGTCATCTCTATGAATTTACCTTGATTCAAATGGATGTCAAATTGAACTGGTCAATTGTCGAATTCAGAAAACCAATTACAAAAGTTCATATACTTAATTGATAAGATATTCAAAGCCAATATTGAACCAGTGTTCTTTAAAATTATTTGGATCATCTTCTAAACTTTTGAAATAGTTCCATAATGATGACATCGTATTTCATGAATGGTCTATGATCAACATTATTTTCAAAAAACGCTCAAACTTTTGTCTTTTGAGGAAATAATTTCATTTACAAAACAAGTTTTCATCATATCATATGACCGGCTCTGCTGGGCGATCTGCTTTTACGAGATCTGCGCCCATTAAATTTTATCCATCAATTATCGTCTCCTAGGAGACGATATAAAGAATTGAACGATGGACAGTCGGTGCGTGAATCATATCCAGAAATCAACGCCACTTTGCTTATTTGAATATTATACTAAAGAAATCGGATACGGGTCACGGAAATTATATTGAAATGATAGGGAATTTTTAATAAAATGCCTGTTTTAACTTTAATTTAAGTGATAGACAGAATGCCGGGGCAGAAAATAAATATACATTGTACACAACAATATACACAATTCAAACGAAACATAATGACTGTTGTTGCAAAAATACAGATTCCTGAGCTATTTTCAAATTCGAAGCGAGAGGCTTTTAACAATGCAGTATAAAATACAGGCTAAAATGGCTAAACGTCAAATTTGCAAACTTCGTGATGAAAATTGGCTAACAATGTCATTAGACAAACAGGTTGCCGGGGTGAAATTTGAAACTTGAATGTCCAAAGAATAAGCAAGTCCAAACCTTGTATGTGTAGTCGTTGAACTATAGGTTCCCACGTAATGTTAAAATGACCCTTTTTTAAGAAGAATAACCTCACGAAAACATGAAAAATTCACTAAATACGCGTTCATTGTTTTGATTTTGACCGCCTGACAACTTTACGGAAATATCAAAGTGATTGTAAATAAGGACTCTGTGATGGGCAACTTATTATAATATCCGTGTTTTAAAGATTTTAGTGATATCAAGCAAGTCCAGTTCAAACTACTATCACGTGGTACAATTCTCATTTACATATTATGAATATTAATTAGCAAAAGCACTACTAATAAATTTCTGGCTATGTGCTTTTTACTACCTGATTGGAAGATATTACGAGACGTGAATAATCAAAGTTTATTAATTGGTTAGGACAATCCAAACCTAGTAAATGTCCTTCAATCCCGTAGAGTATCGAATTTGTCCTCTCTATTTTAGCAATTAGATTTTGCCTGGTCATTAATCATGCATATTCATGATATTGGCACACAGGTAACTGTTATCTATAAATAGCCGAATCTTCTGGAGTTTCGTAAACAACAACGTTAAACGATATATACTACTTTATAAAGTGTGACCTCACGTATGTGGTAAAATTTGTTGATTGATGCATGTGGCTATTCTAGTAAAGGAATTAATCTACAAAGCGAGAGCACTTTCCATTTTAGTCAGCTAAGAGACGACTAGCCCTTTTTGAAAGGCTAATACTTGTGTTATATCAAAAATTGAATTTGCTCTCTGCCAAGGTCTGCTTTGACACCCATGTTTTATCAACCTGCTTGGCGATCTGCTTTTACAAGATCGAATACTCCCATAACATATTAATCAATTGAATTCGACTGCTAAAATTATTTGCCACATGTTGACATAATCAAATCGTTGTAAATAAAATGCAATCGTAAACAGCATTCTTATCCGGATTTTAAAACGTTTTGACAACAAACTATGAAAAATTATAGTTAACTTAATCGGAATCCAGAAATATCGATTTTTATTTTATTTTCCTGAATTGGGAATTCATTTTTATGCCCAAAATTTTTTGGGGCTGCCGGCCTATTTAAGCCGCCCTAAACTATATAGTGGAATCATCCCTGTTATTATCCATTAAAATAGCACATGTCAGTCATTTATTGAAAAAATAGTGGTCAATTTCACATAAAAATTATCAAAATGTCATTTGAAAATAAGTTTAGATTTGTGTTAATTTAATTGACAAATTGATTATTCCAGGGAGAACAACAGTGGTAGGAGTTGATTAAATTACTGTTTAAGAGTCCATATGTCTCAAATCAATAAGATATGTTCTGTTTTTTGTCCTTTTATGATGGATAGCACTCAATCTAGTTTGTAATAAATCATACATATTCTGATTATTGATGGTTGTGTAATAAAACCCTCTGTTTTCTGTCACTTAGAAACTCTCTTTCATTATAAGGGTAAAATCAAAACTTATGGGAAAAGGGGGGAGAAGTACATGGGAGGAAAATAAATTCTAGCAAGAAAAGGGAACTTGTAAAAAAAATCTTCTTACCAGTATTAACATTTTGTCTCTGATTTTCTAGCTTTGTTTTCAGGGAAAGATGATTATATTGTAAAACACAAGCTATGAGGACTATTGTCATGATCACCAAGATTTCAACATTCAGGCCAGAGCGTTGCCAACCATTCAGTTTTGTACATATTATTGATGTGTTGTTGTGTTAAGAAATCTATCGACTTTTACCATATATTTATCCTTAACAATAACATGTATGTGTATCTATTCTTAGGGCAGCTATTTTTATCTTTTTTTCTACATTAGTTTAGTTAAAAAATTTATCAATTTAAAATGTCACATGTGTTCAGATCTTTTCTTAATTATATAAATGTCTTCTTTGATGCCGTAAAACAGTTTTGTTTTTATTGAATTCTCGTTTGTAGCTAAAATATTTTAGACTGAATTTTCTCAACTGCGTCCCAATTCCCATCACCTTTAATATTCCAATTTAAACAACCTTTTATTTTCAATCAATATAATACCTGTGACAATTGATTTTATTCCGCCTATTTGCATTTATCATCATTATTCAATTAAAATCATCAAAATTGTTGATTAAATGCTTTTCAATAATCAAATTCATGATTCATATCCAAGTGAAAGGATGTGCCATGCTATTAAAAATAATTTTTCCAAAATTTTTAATGAACAAATATTTTCTGTCAGCTTTTTCTTTATAGTTTTAGACAGATTTTCAGAGGATTTTTCTACTGATAAATTAGACCAATTGGCAGTTTTAAACAAATTGAATATTCAGAAATTCTATGAAACTAAAACATTTAATGATGAAAAATGCATAGAACTAATTCTTGCAGACAAGATAAAATAAACCAAAGGTTTTCAATGGATCTTATTGATTCATCCTTGATTAATTTCTCATTTGGCATCTCTCTATATATATTTTTGTATTAGTTTTTCATCAATGCAATCAACATTCCTAATTAGAATTCTCATTAATAAACATCCTTTATCTGTGTATTCACAGCTCTACTTGGCTCAATACTGAACACTTCAGATTGAAAAATTTCACTATAAATTGCCAAAACTTATGAAAAACATACAGACTCTCTTATTTAGCTTTTGCATAAACAAATTTGCACACATTGTTGTGCATAGTGTACCCCCCTTTAAAGACTAACTGACAGGCAAATAGTGCAACAAAGTCAATGCAGTTTAACAACCTCACATTCAAATTATCAATTAGGGATTAATCAAATATTTTTATTTAAGTCAAAACAACCAATATTGCATTACAAAATGCATAGCTTTATTTCTATCGTATATGATTATTATCAGAAATACATTACTATACATTTGTAATCCTAACAAACCAGCAATGGACTTCTGTTTTATATACATTCTGGGAGTAGTTTTAAAATAGGATTTCCAGGAACTCTACAAAGCTTATAGCTATTTTACTATTTTTTTCAAAAAATTTATCATTCTGATTGTATTCAACATGTGCTTACATTGTATAAAGTGAAATCCTAATACATTGTACAAAACCTGATTAATGAAGCCTAAAAATAAGTTTTATCATAAGCATCCTCCATACAATTTTGGGGTAACCATGTCACAAAGTGAAAGTAGGAATGAAGTATTTTTAATTGTTTATGCTACATTATCATTTTTTTAAAATAATACCTTAGACTCCCGTTGCAAGTTTTTCTCAACAGATATTGAACCTGTGGCTTAATTATTTCATGAGATTTAAGGTCATATCTCAAAAGTCTACATCATAATGAACAATGTGTAATAGTAGGGGCCATCTTAAACTCGCAGTGAGGTAAGATTTTTATTTGTTCTGTGTTGAAGGCCTCGTTGTGACATGGAGAACAACAAATAATTTGGGCTGTTCCTTTGCTTTTTGTGTGTTTTTTGCTGTGCATGTACAATGTACTGATTTTGTTATTGATAAATACCGTTTATCCTTAAGTAATAAGTTGATGTGTCCACAATTTCATTGATAACAACCATAAACAAAACTTTAACATGTTTAGTGAAATGCGACACCTATGTCAAAACCCTAATTTGTCATATATTTTCATAAAGATGTGACCATAAATTCTTGGTTTACTGCCTAAAATTTTTAATTTGATTTGGGATAGATGAATGGTTGGATGGATAGAAAAACTTGAAAACAGAATGCTACCTCCTTTCATTGATGGGGCATACATGTACAAATGCTAATAATTATGGCTCACCATCAGGAAACAAGTTAGTATAAAATGGAAGTTTGGCAGAATGTTTTCTCCACAATCGCAGTACATAGTCTTCCCATCGTACCATTTTACACAGAATCATCATTATGGGAATAGTTGGCAATGTAATCAGGAGAAAAAGTGGATCAGCCACCTGCATGACATGTACCCCTTCTTCGCTACCTAACACCTGAAAATGAGAAGTACATATGGAATCAGTCGAAAGTGACACCAGAAAAATTAAAAACAAGAATGTGTCCATAGTACACGGATGCCCCACTCGCACTATCATTTTACATGTTCACTGGACCGTGAAATTGGGGTCAATACATTAAAATTAGAAAGATCATATCATAGTTAACATGTGTACTAAGTTTCAAGTTGATTGGACTTCAACTTCATCAAAAACTACCTTGACCAAAAACTTTAACCTGAGCTTCACACTATCTTTTTCTTTGTTCAGTGGACCATGAAATTGGGGTCAATACTTTAATTTGACATTAAAATTAGAAAGATCATATCATAGGGAACATGTGTACTAAGTTTCAAGTTGATTGGACTTCAACTTCATCAAAAACTACCTCGACCAAAAACTTTAACCTGAAGCGGGACGAACAAACGGCCGAACGGAGGCACAGACCAGAAAACATAATGCCCCTCTACTATCGTAGGTGGGGCATAAAAATAACCCATCATAAATCAGTCTTCCATTTTTGAAGGCCTTTACAAGTAAAGCATGCACCAGTCTCAACATTGTATCTGTCATGTACCTGCACATGTTAATTATATTATACATCATATTTTATCAAACTGAAACCAGATGCTCCGCAGGGCGTAGCTTTATACGACCGCAGAGGTTGAACCCTGAAGGGTTGGGGCAAGTATGGACCATACTTGCCCCAACCGTTCAGGGTTCAACCTCTGCGGTCGTATAAAGCTACGCCCTGCGATTGGACACAACATTCAAGCTGGATTCAGCTCTAAATTTGGATTGTGATTAAATAGTTGACACAGCATAGGTTTCTGACACAGAATGAATGTGTTCTAATGAACTTAAAATTTTTGTTTTCTCTTAGAGCAATTCACTATGCTGTTGAATATTAATCCTCTCAAAAAAATGTTTGAAGAAATTTTCTTTTTTATTTATGAAATTTTAAATGAGAAAAATTGAACCCAATTTTTTTAATCACATCCCCCTTTCCCTTATTCCAAAACTAATCTCAATTAGAATTTCTAATGGAGTTTGCAACAATAACTACTCATTTAAATACATCATAAAATATTAAGATGTAAAAAAACTGCTTGATATCACTGAATGGTAAAGATTATTTTAATTTATCAGTTGGTAGTAAAAAGTGAATATACATTGTATATTGTATATAACAAAGATTTAAGTTGATTCTGGACAAAGAAAGATAACTCCAATTAAAAAAAAAATCTTGCTATTGCACAATATTTTGCAATTAGATATTTCTTGCTTACTATTCTGGACAAAGAAAGATAACTCTAATTAAAAAAAAATTTGCTATTTCACAATATTGTGCAATTAGATATTTCTTGCCATTGCGCAATACTGTGCAATTGAAAAGACTTGCTATTGCACAATACTTAATATATAATAATTTTAGATCCTGATTTGGACCAACTTGAAAACTGGGCCCATAATAAAAAATCTAAGTACATTTTTGGATTCAGCATATCAAAGAACCCCAAAATTTCAATTTTTGTTAAAATCAGACTAAGTTTAATTTTGGACCCTTTGGACTTTAGTGTAGACCAATTTGAAAACAGGACCAAAAATGAAGAATCTACATACACAGTTAGATTTGGTATATCAAAGAACCCCATTTATTCAATTTTTGATGAACTCAAACAAAGTTTAATTTTGGACCCCGATTTGGACCAACTTGAAAACTGGGCCAATAATCAAGAATCTAAGTACATTTTTAGATTCAGCATATCAAAGAACCTAACTGATTCATTTTTTGTCAAAATCAAACTAAGTTTAATTTTGGACCCTTTGGACCTGAATGTAGACCAATTTGAAAACTGGACCAAAAGTTAAGAATCTACAAACACAGTCATAACAGTTAGATTCGGCATATCAAAGAACCCCAATTATTCAATTTTGATGAAATCAAACAAAGTTTAATTTTGGACCCTTTGGGCCCCTTATTATGTTGGGACCAAAACTCCCAAAATCAATACCAACCTTCCTTTTATGGTCATAAACCTTGTGTTTAAATTTCATAGATTTCTATTTACTTATACTAACGTTATGGTGCGAAAACCAAGAAAAATGCTTATTTGGGTCCCTTTTTGGCCCCTAATTCCTAAACTGTTGGGACTAAACTCCCAAAATCAATACCAACCTTCCTTTTGTAGTCATTAACATTGTGTTTAAATTTCATTGATTTCTATTTACTTTAACTTAAGTTATTGTGCGAAAACCAAGAATAATGCTTATTTGGGCCCTTTTTTGGCCCCTAATTCCTAAACTGTTGAAACCAAAACTCCCAAAATCAATCCCAACCGTTCTTTTGTGGTCATAAACCTTGTGTCAAAATTTCATAGATTTCTATTAACTTAAACTAAAGTTATAGTGCGAAAACCAAGAAAATGCTTATTTGGGCCCTTTTTGGCCCCTAATTCCTAAAATGTTGGGACCAAAACTCCCAAAATCAATACCAACCTTCCTTTTGTGGTCATAAACCTTGTGTTAAAATTTCATAGATTTCCATTCACTTTTACTAAAGTTAGAGTGCGAAAACTAAAAGTATTCGGACGACGACGACGACGCAGACGACGACGCCAACGTGATAGCAATATACGACGAAAAATTTTTCAAATTTTGTGGTAGTATAAAAATTCAAAATTACTGTTTATCTTTAATTCATAACATATATATGTAACACTCAGAAAGGTGTCCTTCCCCCCAAACGTGTCCGATACTCCCAAAAGTGTCCACATCGACGTCACTGAACTGCAAAACATGTCTTGTTGTACAAAGGGCGTCAAACAAGGCGTGTCATAGGTATTGTTTAAACGCCTAAACGTGTCCATTTTTTAATAAACACCCAAACGTGCCCAATCCCCCAAACTTGTCCTATAATATAAAGGGAACTAAAAGATAAAACACTGATATTCCGTAACCAGATGCTCCGCAGGGCGTAGCTTTATACGACCGCAGAGGTTGAACCCTGAACGGTTGGGGCAAGTATGGACACAACATTCAAGCTGGATTCAGCTCTAAATTTGGATTGTGATTAAATAGTTGACACAGCATAGGTTTCTGACACAGAATGAATGTGTTCTAATGAACTTAAAATTTTTGTTTTCTCTTAGAGCAATTCACTATGCTGTTGAATATTAATCCTCTCAAAACAAGAATGTGTCCTCAGTACACGAATGCCCCACTCGCACTATCATTTTCCATGTTCAGTGGACCGTGAAATTGGGGTAAAAACTCTAATTTGGCATTAAAATTAGAAAGATCATATCATAGGGGACATGTGTACTAAGTTTGAAGTCGATTGGACTTAAACTTCATCAAAAACTACCTTGACCAAAAACTTTAACCTGAAGCGGGACAGACGGACGGACGGACGAACGAACGGACAGACGGACGGACGGACACACAGACCAGAAAACATAATGCCCCTCTACTATCATAGGTGGGGCATAAAAATGTTTGAAGAAATTTTCTTTTTTATTTATGAAATTTCAAATGAGAAAAATTGAACCCAATTTTTTTAATCACATCCCCCTTTCCCTTATTCCAAAACTAATCTCAATTAAAATTTCTAATGGAGTTTGCAACAATAACTACTCATTTAAATACATCATAAAATATTAAGATGTAAAAAAAACTGCTTGTTATCACTGAATGTTATTTATTATAATTTATCAGTTGGTAGTAAAAAGTGAATATACATTGTATATTGTATATAACAAAGATTTAAGTTGATTCTGGACAAAGAAAGATAACTCCAATTAAAAAAAAATCTTGCTATTGCACAATATTTTGCAATTAGATATTTCTTGCTTACTATTCTGGACAAAGAAAGATAACTCTAATTAAAAAAAAATTTGCTATTTCACAATATTGTGCAATTAGATATTTCTTGCCATTGCGCAATACTGTGCAATTGAAAAGACTTGCTATTGCACAACACTTAATATAATAATTTTAGATCCTGATTTGGACCAACTTGAAAACTGGGCCCATAAAAAAAAATCTAAGTACATTTTTGGATTCAGCATATCAAAGAACCCCAAGATTTCAATTTTTGTTGAAATCAGACTAAGTTTAATTTTGGACCCTTTGGACTTTAGTGTAGACCAATTTGAAAACAGGACCAAAAATGAAGAATCTACATACACAGTTAGATTTGGTATATCAAAGAACCCCATTTATTCAATTTTTGATGAAATCAAACAAAGTTTAATTTTGGACCCCGATTTGGACCAACTTGAAAACTGGGCCAATAATCAAGAATCTAAGTACATTTTAAGATTTAGCATATCAAAGAACCTAACTGATTCATTTTTTGTCAAAATCAAACTAAGTTTAATTTTGGACCCTTTGGACCTTAATGTAGACCAATTTGAAAACGGGACCAAAAGTTAAGAATCTACATACACAGTCATGACAGTTAGATTCGGCATATCAAAGAACCCCAATTATTCAATTTTGATGAAATCAAACAAAGTTTAATTTTGGACCCTTTGGGCCCCTTATTCTGTTGGGACCAAAACTCCCAAAATCAATACCAACCTTCCTTTTATGGTCATAAACCTTGTGTTTAAATTTCATAGATTTCTATTTACTTATACTAACGTTATGGTGCGAAAACCAAGAAAAATGCTTATTTGGGTCCCTTTTTGGCCCCTAATTCCTAAACTGTTGGGACCTAAACTCCCAAAATCAATACCAACCTTCCTTTTGTAGTCATTAACATTGTGTTTAAATTTCATTGATTTCTATTTACTTAAACTAAAGTTATTGTGCGAAAACCAAGAATAATGCTTATTTGGGCCCTTTTTTGGCCCCTAATTCCTAAACTGTTGAAACCTAAACTCCCAAAATCAATCCCAACCGTTCTTTTGTGGTCATAAACCTTGTGTCAAAATTTCATAGATTTCTATTAACTTAAACTAAATTTATAGTGCGAAAACCAAGAAAATGCTTATTTGGGCCCTTTTTGGCCCCTAATTCCTAAAATGTTGGGACCAAAACTCCCAAAATCAATACCAACCTTCCTTTTGTGGTCATAAACCTTGTGTTAAAATTTCATAGATTTCCATTCACTTTTACTAAAGTTAGAGTGCGAAAACTAAAAGTATTCGGACGCCGGACGACGACGACGACGACGCCGACGCCAACGTGATAGCAATATACGACGAAAATTTTTTCAAATTTTGCGGTCGTATAAAAATAAAACTGTCCTTTTCCGCTCCAAAAAAATATAATTTGATTTTGAGTTACGATTAGTGTAGATTCCTTATAACCGTAAAGTGTAAATTTTTAATAACTGTACAAAATTCATTTAGGCCTAATCCCAAATTCCCGGAATAATTAAGGTACAATCCAAGAGTTCCGGCAAATATTCTTCCGCATCTCATTATATAACTTATCCAAAGTATGTTGTCGTCCTGTCCATGCATGAAATATTTGCCACTGGACATAGTTTCTCTTGTTTGCGTGTATTTAAGTGATGCTCGAAACTAAAAGTTCATAATATAAAACCTTACTACCAGTTTATAATTTTAGAGCTTTTTTTCCATTTTTTGAGAGAATCAAATAGTTTCTTAGTGAAGTTATAAAAAAAATCAGTCTTTTTTTTAAGTTTAACGAATGTTTATCACGAATAATCGTAAACAAATTTAGACCCGTTCCTAAATCCCCGGTATGATAATAAAACTTATGTAAAGTATTTATTGTTAATATGATATCGTTCAAATAAGTCATGAAATATTTGGCACTGGAATTATGACTCTTGTTTGTATGTCTTCACTTTAGTAGTGATGCTGGAAATCTAAAATTTATTAAAATACCTGATAACCAGTTTATGATTTGAATATCTTTTAAAATATCAGAACTGTTGAAAAAAAGGGAAGTCAATTCTTTTAAAATCCTACTGTGCAGTATTCGCGGATTACAGTTGATTTCCTAATGCTTGCAAAGTAAAACTTTGTATGGCTTGCTTGCTTTTTTGTGTAATTGTTAATACAAGCTTTGTAAATAAGATTGACATCTTTAAACAATATATATATAGGCATAGTTTAACCTGAATATATTGTATTTGAATTTAATTGGGTGTTATCCTATGGTAAACGCTTAATCCAACTGAACTAGAATTGTTTGTACATGTTTGTGCGCTCTAAACGAGCACAATACTTGCAACTGGACTATAAGCAATTTCAGTCAAAAGTCGATTTATATGTTACAGATTAAATTTGCAATAACAAGCGGCATTGAACCAACTAGTACTAATAAATTACCACTTCATCAACTGTGTCCCCCATTATAGAATAGCCGTAAAAGTTATTGATTTTATTCATGTATTAGCGCTAAAAGACTCGAGACGTTCTGGCGTTAAATAGTGGACACGTTTTGGCAAATAACAATTTTCTGACACGTTTTAGGGGTTATAAAATCAGACACGTTTGGGGAATATTGGATATTATGGACACGTTTAGCGAGAATAGACACGTTTGGGGGAATCGGACACGTTTGGGGGAATCGGACACGTTTGAGGGACAGGACACGTTTGGGAGTGTTACATATATATAGTCTAATTTTTCAAGGTCATGTAGAGAAAACTGTTAAACTACTTTTATATTACATATTTACAGTTTAAATTTAAATTATTCATGGTACCATCCTAACTGACTGTTTTATTCATTCAATGTAATTAGCTATAGCTTACAAATGAAAATGCTTAACCTCCCTTTCGCCATTTAACATTAAAAATGCATGGAATATGGAGCTTTAGATTTGTGAAAAAATTACTCATTTGTGACCAAAAAAAAAATAATCAAATGGGATTTCTTCTTATCAATAAATCCTATTTTATTAATATAACATTTATTTTCCAAAAACCAAAAGCAAACATAAATTTATTTGATTTTTATACACATTGATGTATTTTTTGGGAAATGCTTTAAAAATCGATATGTTTGGTAGGAAGCTATTTAAACATGGTTTTATTTGGTAAGCTTCCACTTTTAAGAAATGATCAGCTGATAATTTGTACATGTTTTATTGAACAATATGTTGTTATTGATTAATGTCACACCTGAAATCAATTTCATCACTGCAGAACAATCAGCTTGATTAATGTTAGGTAAGGTTATCTCACTGGATCTGATGGACAGCCCTGAACCATGTATAAAATCTATATGCAAATGAGTATTGATTGCATATGTAAATGGCAGTTAAATAAAACAAGGGTCCCACAGATGTCTCTTAACACACAACATCTGGTACCAAATCAATACTGTAATTACTCTAGGATTTTCCTGTATATCTGTTCAATCAAATTACATATTGTAGTGAAAAATGAAAGCTAGTTATGTTAATGTTTGTATACATTAAATATTGTATATGCCTTTTCCTCTATCAGGGCTTCAATAAATTTTAACATTTTTGTCGGTTTTTTCATATGATTATAGCAGTGAATCTCTGATATCAAACAAGTGTAGGTTCAATGAACTGTTAAATAATTCAATTTTTTTTAACAATTGTTTAAAAACTGCAATGGTCTGACTAATTTTACGCATCTTTCAGCGTATCAATTTTTTCATAATTTTGACATTTTTTCAAAAATTCATAAATAAAATTTGACACAAGTCATTTCTCATTCAAGCATTATTTTTCATTCTCCAATTTTGAATATTTATCTAAACCAGATTTGAGTCTAACCAAAGATAATGCTTTGCCAAATTTGAGTTTGATATTTTTGGGATCACACTATTCAGAGAGAATTTTTCTGAAATATCTTAAAGATAAAGTTAAATGAAAAACTAATAAATCATAACCCTTCAGGTTAATCTTGGCTACTGCAATATTATAATTGTAAATATTTAAACATAATCATTTCCTTATGCAATCTAAGTACTTGTATAATTGGTTACCATTACTTGTAATTTTTCAATTGTATATTTAACTAGAACAAGTACACACCCGGGATATCGCGGGTCCGTGACTGAATTAAAGTATATAACTATGCCTAAGCCTTATTTTAGTAATTGGTATTGTCATCTGATAAGTCATGTCGATTATAAGATACACAGTTTTCTCTGCTTTCAAATCTTTCTGTTTGAACCCGTCGACCTGGAACTTATCAGTTATTGGAAATATTAATTATTTGGAAAACAAAAGGTCCTGGCTATCCAGGAATGGAGTATTTTTTAATCAACAGCATTGTCCTATATTAGTTATCTTAGAAAGTCTTACTGATTGCTGAATAAAACTACAATAGGGAACAATTGTCAGTCCTTTGATTATGACCCGTGTATATATCAAAATCCTAAATACACCGTTTGGTGGTGCGCCTGTCAAATGCGGAACGTACAGATAAGGTAATAGCTGAATATACTATTTGTATCGGTATCGGATTCGACCCGGAACTTGCTAATTATTGGCAATATTAATTATGCTGAAAACAAAAGGTCTGGAGTGGTGTAATTTTTAATCTACACCATTGTCCTATATTAGTTATATATAGAGTTGAATTCTTTGATTTGTCGTTTTTACCCGATGACGGCTGACAAATTGGACCTCACCTCGTAATTTTAGTATTATAGATGCTCAATTTGTAAATGTTATTGAGTCTCTACTTTAAATAAATCCTCACTTTATTTTTTATATATATATAAATGTACAATTGTCGGATGTGTTTTAAAGTGTCTCATAAGTCTATTCTAAGGCTGGATATTTGACCTCTGTTTGTATTATGAATTGTTGAATATATATATTGTCTGATCAATATGTGACACTATAATAAAATAATTATTTATTAAAAACTAAATTTAAGGAATTGAGAGCAGCAAAGGATCCTGGATATTCCTCAACTACTTCAAGTTTCAGTTTTGGTCTTGTTTTGCTGGTTATCTTTTTAATTGTTTTTAGGTCTTTAAGCATTTTCTTTTTCTTTCACTCAATAACATAAATTTATTCAAATATTCGCAACTGAAATGGTAAATAAAACTCATCCACAAAAAGGATTTTATCATTCAGCCATTCTTCTTTTATGCTCCTATGCATGTTTTTTTTTTAAATCATACTTAGTTTTGAGCCCAATAAAAAAAAGGATGTGAGCAAAATTGAAGTTTAAATTGTGTGTGTGATCCAGAGTGATTTTCCTCAAATATCAAAAAATATATCATATGAAGAATGATCGATGAATGTAGTCCATTCCACTTAAATTATAATTCTTTGAATAACAGTTAACTTAACTTATAATTCTTTGAATAACAGTTAATTTCAAACATACACTTAATGAAAGTTTTATATCAACTTAAAAGATATTTCTGGTACATTTTAAAGTTGTCCAGCATAACAGTCATGACTTTATCTAATAACATTTTCAATCAGAAACTAATTGCTAAAACTTTCATTAAAAGGATTATTTATGTCCTGACAGAATTTCTCTTACAATTATTTCTAACATTTATAAGTGGGAGATCAGATTTAAATTTGTCAAATCGTTAAATGTGCATAAATTATTTGCATGTTTGTGCAAAATCTGTACAATTAAATCATTTGCAAAGCATGCATTTCTGTAAGTTCAACTTTAGGTGGACACCAGGTGCTCCGCAGTGCGCAGCTTTATACGACCCCAGTGGTTGAACAGTTTGGGCAAATTTGGTCACAAATTCAAGCTTGATTCTGTCTGAATTTGGATTGTGATCAAATTTTTGACATAATGTAGGTTTTTGTCACAAAATTAATGTGGTCAAAGATTAACAAGTCTATTGCACAATACTGTGCAATTGAAGATTTCTTCTTGAAACTTTTCAAAATTCGTAATTTGAAAATTTTTGAAACTAGAGGCTCTAAAGAGCCTGTGTCGCTCACCTTGGTCCATGTGAATATTAAACAATGGACACAGATGGATTCATGACAAAATTGTGTTTTGGTGATGGTGATGTGTTTGTAGATCTTACTTTACTAAACATTCTTGCTGCTTACAATTATCTCTATCTATAACAGTACTTTCTGTGGAAAATGTTATTGAAAATCTTCAAATTTTAAGAAAATTGTTAAAAATTGACTATGAAGGGCAATAACTCCTTAGGGGGTCAATTGACTATTTTGGTCAGACTGACTTATTTTTAGTTCTTACTTTGCTGTACATTATTGCTGTTTACAGTTTATCTCTATCTATAATAATATTCAAGATAATAACAAAAAAACAGCAAAATTTCCTCAAAATTACCAATTCAGGGGCAGCAACCTAACAACCGATTATCTGATTCATCTGAAAATTTCAGGGCAGATAGATCGTGACCTGATCAACAATTTTACTTCCTCTCAGATTTGCTCTTAATGCTTTGGTTTTTGAGTTATAAGCCAAAAACTGCATTTTACCCCCATGTTCTATTTTTAGCCAAGGTGGCCATCTTGGTTTGTTTGCCGAGTTACCGGACACATTTTTTTAACTAGATACCAAATGATGATTATGGCTAAGTTTGGTTAAATTTGGCACAGTAGTTTCAGGAGAAGATTTTTCTAAAAGATTACTTAGATTTACGAAAAATGGTTAAAAATTGACTATAAAAGGCAATAACTCCTAAAGTGGTCAACTGACCATTTTGGTTTTGTTGTCGTATTTGTAGATCTTACTTTGCTGAACATTATTGCTGTTTACAGTTTATCTCTATCTATAATAATATTCAAGATAATAACCAAAAACAGCAAAATTTCCTTAAAATTACCATTTCAGGGGCAGCAACCCAACAACGGAATGTCCGATTCATCTGAAAATTTCAGGGCAGACAGATCTTGACCTGATGAACAATTTTATTCATGTCAGATTTGCTCTAAATGCTTTAGTTTTTGAGTTATAAGCCAAAAACTGCATTTTACCCCTATGTTCTATTTTTAGCCATGGTGGCCATCTTGGTTGGTTGGCCGGGTCACTGGACACATTTTTAAATCTAGATACCACAATGATGATTATGGCCAAGTTTGGTTAAATTTGGCCCAGTAGTTTCAGAGGAGAAGATTTTTCTAAAAGATTACTAAGATTTACGAAAAATTGTTAAAAAATTGACTATAAAGGGCAATAACTCCTAAAGTGGTCAACTGACCATTTTGGTCATGTTGACTTATTTGTAGATCTTACTTTGCTGAACATTATTGCTGTTTACAGTTTATCTCTATCTATAATAATATTCAAGATAATAACCAAAAAAAGCAAAATTTCCTTAAAATTACCATTTCAGGGGCAGCAACCCAACAACGGAATGTCAGATTCATCTGAAAATTTCAGGGCAGATAGATCTTGACCTGATGAACAATTTTACTGAGAGTCAGATTTGCTCTAAATGCTTTGGTTTTTGAGTTATAAGCCAAAAACTGCATTTTACCCCATTGTTCTATTTTTAGCCATGGCGGCCATCTTGGTTGGTTGGGCGGGGCACTGGACACATTTTTTAAACTAGATACCCCAATGATGATTATGGCCAAGTTTGGTTAAATTTGACCCAGCAGTTTCAGAGGAGAAGATTTTTCTAAAAGATTACTAAGATTTACGAAAAATGGTTAAAAATTGACTATAAAGGGCAATAACTCCTAAAGTGGTCAACTGACCATTTTGATCATGTTGACTTATTTGTAGATCTTACTTTGCTGAACATTATTGCTGTTTACAGTTTATCTCTATCTATAATAATATTCAAGATAATAACCGAAAACAGCAAAATTTCCTTAAAATTACCATTTCAGGGGCAGCAACCCAACAACGAAATGTCCGATTCATCTGAAAATTTCAGGGCAGATAGATCTTGACCTGTTGAACAATATTACCCATGTCAGATTTGCTCTAAATGCTTTGGTTTTTGAGTTATAAGCCAAAAACTGCATTTTACCCCTATGTTCTATTTTTAGCCATGGCGGCCATCTTGGTTGGTTGGCCGGGTCACCGGACACATTTTTTAAACTAGATACCCCAATGATGATTGTGGCCAAGTTTGGTTAAATTTGGCCCAGTAGTTTCAGAGGAGAAGATTTTTGTAAAAGTTAACGCAGGACGACGACGGACGCCGGACGCCAAGTGATGAGAAAAGCTCACTTGGCCCTTTGGGCCAGGTGAGCTAAAAAAGGAAGCCCTTCAAAAAATGATAAACAACCCTCCCCCCCCAACTTTTTGAAACCCCCTTGGAGCAATAACCCTTAAACTGAATCCCATGTTTACCTTTGTAGTATTGAACCTTGTAGTACAATTTAAGAGAGATCCATACACTTAAACACAAGTTATTGTCATGATTGTTTGGAAACTAGAAACATGCTTCTTTTTTGCCCTTTTTTGGCCCCTAATTCCTACATGTTTTGGGCAATTAACCCAAAACTTAATCCCAGCCTCCCCTTTGTTATATGGTACATTGTGGTACAATTTAAGATAGATCCATAAAATTACACACAAGTTATTGTCTTGAAAGTAGAACCAGATGCTCCGCAGGGCGTAGCTTTATACGACCACAGAGGTTGAACCCTGAACGGTTGGGGCAAGTATGGACACAACATTCAACTGGATTCAGCTCTAAATTTGGATTGTGATTAAATAGTTGACACAGCATAGGTTTCTGACACAGAATGAATGTGTTCTAATGAACTTAAAATTTTTGTTTTCTCTTAGAGCAATTCACTATGCTGTTGAATATTAATCCTCTCAAAACAAGAATGTGTCCTCAGTACACGAATGCCCCACTCGCACTATCATTTTCCATGTTCAGTGGACCGTGAAATTGGGGTAAAAACTCTAATTTGGCATTAAAATTTGAAAGATCATATCATAGGGGACATGTGTACTAAGTTTGAAGTCGATTGGACTTAAACTTCATCAAAAACTACCTTGACCAAAAACTTTAACCTTGAAGCGGGACAGACGGACGGACGAACGGACGGACGAACGAACGGACAGACGGACGGACGGACGCACAGACCAGAAAACATAATGCCCCTCTACTATCGTAGGTGGGGCATAAAAATGTTTGAAGAAATTTTCTTTTTTATTTATGAAATTTCAAATGAGAAAAATTGAACCCAATTTTTTTAATCACATCCCCCTTTCCCTTATTCCAAAACTAATCTCAATTAAAATTTCTAATGAAGTTTGCAACAATAACTACTCATTTAAATACATCATAAAATATTAAGATGTAAAAAAAACTGCTTGTTATCACTGAATGTTATTTATTATAATTTATCAGTTGGTAGTAAAAAGTGAATATACATTGTATATTGTATATAACAAAGATTTAAGTTGATTCTGGACAAAGAAAGATAACTCCAATTAAAAAAAAATCTTGCTATTGCACAATATTTTGCAATTAGATATTTCTTGCTTACTATTCTGGACAAAGAAAGATAACTCTAATTAAAAAAAAATTTGCTATTTCACAATATTGTGCAATTAGATATTTCTTGCCATTGCGCAATACTGTGCAATTGAAAAGACTTGCTATTGCACAATACTTAATATAATAATTTTAGATCCTGATTTGGACCAACTTGAAAACTGGGCCCATAATAAAAAATCTAAGTACATTTTTGGATTCAGCATATCAAAGAACCCCAAGATTTCAATTTTTGTTGAAATCAGACTAAGTTTAATTTTGGACCCTTTGGACTTTAGAGTAGACCAATTTGAAAACAGGACCAAAAATGAAGAATCTACATACACAGTTAGATTTGGTATATCAAAGAACCCCATTTATTCAATTTTTGATGAAATCAAACAAAGTTTAATTTTGGACCCCGATTTGGACCAACTTGAAAACTGGGCCAATAATCAAGAATCTAAGTACATTTTTAGATTCAGCATATCAAAGAACCTAACTGATTCATTTTTTGTCAAAATCAAACTAAGTTTAATTTTGGACCCTTTGGACCTTAATGTAGACCAATTTGAAAACGGGACCAAAAGTTAAGAATCTACATACACAGTCATGACAGTTAGATTCGGCATATCAAAGAACCCCAATTATTCAATTTTGATGAAATCAAACAAAGTTAAATTTTGGACCCTTTGGGCCCCTTATTCTGTTGGGACCAAAACTCCCAAAATCAATACCAACCTTCCTTTTATGGTCATAAACCTTGTGTTTAAATTTCATAGATTTCTATTTACTTATACTAACGTTATGGTGCGAAAACCAAGAAAAATGCTTATTTGTGTCCCTTTTTGGCCCCTTATTCCTAAACTGTTGGGACCTCAACTCCCAAAATCAATACCAACCTTCCTTTTGTAGTCATTAACATTGTGTTTAAATTTCATTGATTTCTATTTACTTAAACTAAAGTTATTGTGCGAAAACCAAGAATAATGCTTATTTGGGCCCTTTTTTGGCCCCTAATTCCTAAACTGTTGAAACCTAAACTCCCAAAATCAATCCCAACCATTCTTTTGTGGTCATAAACCTTGTGTAAAAATTTCATAGATTTCTATTAACTTAGACTAAAGTTATAGTGCGAAAACCAAGAAAATGCTTATTTGGGCCCTTTTTGGCCCCTAATTCCTAAAATGTTGGGACCAAAACTCCCAAAATCAATACCAACCTTCCTTTTGTGGTCATAAACCTTGTGTTAAAATTTCATAGATTTCCATTCACTTTTACTTAAGTTAGAGTGCGAAAACTAAAAGTATTCAGACGCCGGACGACGACGACGACGCCAACGACGCCAACGACGCCAACGACGCCAACGTGATAGCAATATACGACGAAAAATTTTTCAAATTTTGCGGTCGTATAAAAATGCTTGTTTTGACCCCTTTTTGGCCCTTAATTCCTAAACTTTGGCCCCATAACCCCTAAAATGAATCCAAACCTTCTACTTGTGGTTTTAAACATTTGCAGTATAATTTCAGAGCAATTGAAATACTTCTACACAAGTTATAATCCTGAAACTAGAAAAATGCTTGTTTTCTGCCCCTTTTGGGCCCCTAATTCCTAATCGGTTGGGACCATCATCCCCAAAATCAATCCCAACCTTCTTTTTCTGGTATTGAACCTTCTGAAAAAATTTCATGAAGATCTATTCACTTAAACTAAAGTTATTATCTGGAAACCAATGTGTCTTCGGACGACAGAAAACTTCAGGCTCTAACAATGCAAGTTACTTGTAGGAATATAGATTTGTTCATGACTTACATAAATGTACAACCAATTTTAGTTATAAGATAGTTTTTGAGAAATGCAGGCTGACTTATATAAACCCTGAAACCAAATTTCAGAAATCCTTGTATTGTAGTTCCTGAGAAAAATGTGACGGAAAAAAAATGTGACGGAAATTTTCAACTTGGCTATCATGTGTAAAATCAGACAAGTGTTCGGTAGACAGGAAGTTGTCAAGTGATGAATCTGAAAACGCATCACACGGTATGGCTGACATATATAAATGTTGATACCAAAATTACAAAAAGGGTGGATGTGTAGTTCCTGAGAAAAATGTGACGAAAGTTTCATGGGACGGACTGACTGACGGACGGACGGACTGATGGACGGACGGACTGACGGACTGACTGACAGACAGAGGTAAAACAGTATACCCCCCCTTTTTTAAAGCGGGGGTATAAATATTTCTTCCTCAATTAACTTTTTATCAAATTGCCAATTACCTCCTTTTCAAAAAGTAAGACTGGAATAGTTTTTGAATTAATTCTGCAGAAGCTCAAAGCTATAATCAAGAGTCTGAAAATAACAGGTATGTATATGTACAATGTATTATAGCATAAAATTTGACTGCTGCTGGTTACCAATTTGATTGATAGATTGTTCGTGCTTAACATTCTGTGGCTATTATTGAGGACAACTTGGACATGAAACTATTCAAAATTTTACATGATAGCTAGGTTCTACAAGGTCTGATGGATAGCAGGGCAAAATGGTGTAAAATCTTGACTGCCACTAGAAACCCATGGCATGGATAGAATTCGAAATTGTGCCTTGAAACAGGCTACCTAAAGATTCTCACCTCATTGAATTGGTCATGCACATTACCAAAAAAACAAAATTTATTCAGAACCTCCATAAGCTTGTTTCAATGTTTGGAACATATATTTGAAATTTTCAACATTTTGACCATATTTGGCCTCTTGACGCTTATAAATTTGACCTTTCACAAAGAACAAAACAACATAAATCGGAAATCCTAAAAGCAATTAATCTTTCTTGCTTTGTTCTAAAGAGGTTTTGCAATGTCTAGAAAAATTTCCAATTCAAAATCAAGAACAGGCCAAACAATGCTCACTGATGATACTGCCGCCCAAATACTGGACAGTAAACAGTAAACAGGAAGTTGTTATAAACAATAAGGTGAGAATCTTTAGGTAGCCTGTTTCAAGGCACAATTTCGAATTTTATCCATGCCATGGGTTTCTAGTGGCATAAAGATTTTACACCATTTTGCCCTGCTATCCATCAGACCTTGTAGAACCTAGCTATCATGTAAAAATTTTAATAGTTTCATGTCCAAGTTGTCCTCAATAATAGTCACAGAATGTTAAGCAAGAACAATCTATCAATCAAATTGGTAACCAGCAGCAGTCAAATTTTATGCTATGACACATATACATACCTGTTATTTTCAGACTCTTGATTATAGCTTCCTTCATAGAAGTTGTTATGTGATGAATCTGAAAACCCATCACACAGTATAGCTGACTGATATAAACCATGAAACCAAATTCAGAAATCCTTGTAATATAGTTCCTGAGAAAAATGTGACGAAAATTTTCAACTTGGATGTCATGTGTAATATGATGTAGGTGTTTGGTAAACAGGAAGTTGTTGAGTGATGAATCTGAAAACGCATCACACAGTATACAAATGTAGCTGACTTATATGAACCCTGAAACCAAATTTCAGACTTCCTTGTAATGTAGTTCCTGAGAAAATTGTGACAAAAAATATTCATGGGACGGACGGATGAATGGACAGACAGAGGTAAAACAGTATACCCCCACTTTTTCACAGCGAGAGTATAAAATTGGTCAAAAGGATTATAGATTAATAAGGATTTTATTCAACATTTGTATGGTACACTATATTATTGACGTTTATATTAAAAACAGAAGACAAGAGTGCACACACTGAAATGTCTCTCCTTTTATACTAATCATTGATATTATGTTGCTAGTCCTAAGTATAAAGCTAAGCTTTATTACAACTGTCACATAAACTTAACATTAACCAAGATAACTAAACAAAAACCAATGAACCTTGAAAATGAGGTCAAGGTCAGATGAACCATGCCAGGCAGACATGTACAGCTAACAATACTTCTATACAACATATATAGTTGACCTATTACTTATAGTTTAAGAAAAATAGACCAAAACACAAAAACTTAACACTGTGCAATGAACCGTGAAAATGAGGTCACGGTCAAATAAAACCTGCGTGACTGACATAATGATCATAAAATATTTCCATACACCAAATATAGTTGACATATGGCATATTGTATTAGATAAAAAGACCAAAACTCAAAAACTTAACTTTGACCACTGAACCATGAAAATGAGGTCAAGGTCACATGACATCTGCCCGCTAGACATGTACACCTTACAATCATTCCATACAACAAATATAGTAGACCTATTGCATATAGTATGAGAAAAACAGACCAAAACACAAAAATTTAACTATAACCACTGAACCATAAAAATGAGGTCAAGGTCAGATGACACCTGCCAGTTGGACATGTACACCTTACAGTCCTTTCATACACCGAATATACTAGCCCTATAGCTTATAGTATCTGAGATATGGACTTGACCACCAAAACCTAACCTTGTTCACTGATCCATGAAATGAGGTCGAGGTCAAGTGAAAACTGTCTGACAGACATGAGGACCTTGCAAGGTACGAACATATCAAATATAGTTATCCTATTACTTATAATAAGAGAATTCAACATTACAAAAAATCTGAACTTTTTTTTCAAGTGGTCACTGAACCATGAAAATGAGGTCAAGGACATTGGACATGTGACTGACGGAAACTTTGTAACATGAGGCATCTATATACAAAGTATGAAGCATCCAGGTCTTCCACCTTCTAAAATATAAAGCTTTTAAGAAGTGAGCTAACGCCCCCGCATCACTATCCCTATGTCGAGCTTTCTGCAACAAAAGTTGCAAGCTCAACAAAAACTATTAAAAACTTTTAGGAGAACTTGATAACATACCTGCATGACTGTTATGGCACCATAAGTAACAGCTGTCCACCATAAAGAACCAACAATAACACTACCAGCCAGGAATGGGCAAATCATGTTAGCTATTTTATCACATTTCTCTAATATATATACAACAGGGCCTGTAATATAAATACATTTCTCTATTATATATGTAGGACTCTAAAGTGCGATGGTTCTCTAAAGTGCAATGGTCACGCTAAAGTGCGATGGTCTACGCTAAAGTATGATGGTGTCTCACGCTAAAGTGCGATGGTTGTTTGTTTGCTTAAGTACAATGGATTATCACGCTAAAGTGTGATGGACCAAAAGGGTAATGAATGTTAAATGGCTTAAAATGTTAAAGAACACGGATGTTTATAAATAGTCTTTTTTGCAAAAGCTAGTATGCTAAGTTTTATAACATATGGGATAGGCTTTATAATGTATCGGTAGACTTAAGTGATTGTTAAAATGGTAATTTAAGTGTGACAATAATCTATGTATCTGGTGTATGATTTTTTTTAAATTCGGTCGTATCAAATTTTTTGATAATTAGCGTTGCTTGCAGTTCACATGTAGTCTATCTCTTATGTGAACATCTCACCTTAAAGTCCACATCCTAAATTACAAATACAAAATTCGTTCATTGTGTAACATTCATTTATTAAAATCTTAATCTAAATGAGAGAGAAATGCAATGTTATTCAAGCTTTCTCCTTTTTTCGCAGCGAGTACAGGTTGTATTTTCCTACAATGTACAAAATAATGTTTTGGCGGACAATTTATGATTTACGCACGAAAACCTGTACCTTTATTTTACCGACTTTAATTTTCAATAAAATCAACAATATTGTAACGGGGACCGCAAAGTAAACTGCAACATAAACAATGATTTCAATATATCCGTTAGCTTCTAATAGAAACAAGATAAAGGATACTTATGTGTATACTTTTGTATCTGTATAGTAAAATGGGTGTCTGCAGGACACAAGTGCTTCTTCCAGCACTCAGAAAAAAACCAACCTTTGCCTCAGCCAACAAAGCACAGTAAGGTTTACATTAAGTAAGGTAGGGACATTTGGTTTAAAATTGTTAAACAAAATTCTACATTTAGCTTTCGGCATGTTCATTTTTTTTTTTTGTATAAACAACTGTTCACGTCAAAATCCATAGTACGTTTATCATGTCTATACTTCATGAACCATCCCACTTTAGCGTGTGTTGGCAACGCACTTTAGCGAATCAAGAGGACACATCTGTGTCTGTATTGAAAAAATTGCCAGATTAGGATGAACATACTTTAGTTTATCATCGTTCAACTGATCCATTTTGCCAAAAAAATGCATAACCTTGATCCTGTAATGTTAAGAAAACAGACAAATTAGGAAAAAAAGAGGTTAATAACTCCAAAACTGGTTGTCAATAGATAAAATCATGTGCTGAACACTTTTTGAGGCACCCTTTTACTCTAACCCTTCAAACTTTCAAAAACTTACAGCAAAACAAACAATGGAAATTTTCCTTTTATTTTTAAAAACTTTGTTGATGGATGGAAGAACTGAGAGACAGAAAAGGGGATAACAAGGACTAAGTTTATAACAGGGTAACTCTTTTTAACATACTTGAATTTCCACAAATCTTTTTCACATTAAACAGGCAAATGAGTGTATTCTACTATACTAACCAACTTTAGGGAATAAAATGATATATTCCATATTACACTGTGGACAAGCTACTTTGGCAGTACTGTTTCCCTTTTGCTTCTCATCTATCCATCTCTGAAGACAGTATTGGTGGACCCATTTTGTTGTTCCTTTGCACATACATGGCTGGACCCAACCTGCCTCCATGTCATCTTCATCTGTAGCAAAACACACCCAGCATGATCTCCTGTTATATACATAATACAGATGTAATAATTTACTTTAAACAAGAGGCTGTCACAACAACAGCAAACCGGATTTATTAACATTTATTTGTGTCCTGGCAATATCACAAGAACCATTACTGATGAATGGTGAAAGTGAAAATCGTCAATATCAAATTTGACCTCCATTTTGTCATCAGTATCAACATATTAAAATTTGAAAAGCTTAGATTGAAAGGTTCATGAGTAAATGCAACAACGTGAATGGAAACGTCATTTTACGATCTTTCAAGAACCATAACTCCTGAACGGTAAAAGTCAAAATCGTCATTATTGAACTTGACCTCTATTTTGTCATCAGTAACAACATATTATAATTTCAAAAGCTTTGGTTGAATGGTTCATGAGAAAATGCACGGACATGGCGGGAAACACCATTTTTCAATCTTTCAAGAACCATAACTCCTGAACGGTAAAAGTCAAAATCGTCATTATTGTACTTGACCTCCATTTTGTCATCAGTAACAGCATATTAAAATTTCGGAAGCTTTGGTAGAACAGTTCATGCATAAATGCACGGACACGACTGGAAACTCAATTTTTCAATCTTTCAAGAACCATAACTCCTGAACGGTAAAAGTCAAAATCGTCACTATTGAACTTGACCTCTATTTTGTCATCAGTAACAAAAATATTAAAATTTCAAAAGCTTTGGTTGAATGGTTCATGAGAAAATGCATGGACACGACGGGAAACACCATTTTTCAATCTTTCAAGAACCATAACTCCTGAACGGTTAAAGTCAAAATCGCCATTATTTAACTTGACCTTCGTATAGTTGTCAGTAATAAAATATTAAAATTTTAAAAGCTTTGATTGAACGGTTCATGAGTTAATGCACAGACAACATTTGATTGCCGCCCGCCGTACATCCCCAAATCAATAACCGACATTTTTGTCACAAAAATCCGGTTAAAAATACAAATTAAAAAGATTGCTTCACTGACAGCAGCTAGATACGACCGCAAAGGTCCAACCCTGAACAGTTGAGGCAACAATGGACAAAATTATAAGTGCTTGATACAGGTCAGACACAGAATAATTGTAGTTAAAGAACTTAGATTAGTTATCTATACTATTAAACGAGAAGACCTCATTTTGTGTGTCGCTTCTCTTCCTTCAGCATATATATTAATCATCATGACTCTGTGTCCTATAGGTACCATGCAAAGTCGCATTTCTCATCCATTCTTATGATTATTCAGTTTGGGTTATTTTGGGAGAAAAACAAAAAAAAAGTGTTCGGATATTTTTTCTGTCTTCAGACCGACTTTTAAACTTTTAACATAATTTTCATAATAGAATCACAATGCAAATGTGCCCACCTAGAATCTAAAACTTCACAAACTTGTAATGTCATTATTCATTTATCTAGCTAGATCAACTGGGGTGGTTCTTTTGAGACTGAAACACCCTGATATAATGTTACCTTAAAATACAGTCCCCTTGTCTGAAGTATAAGGCCATACATTACATATAATGTTGATCTCAGTGTGACAGGGGATTGGCTGATTTAATGTAAGTGTTACATGTGTACTTCTACTTCTTCTACTTCTATGTGGTTAATCTGCAGTTGAAATTTCCATAACGCAGATATATTGTGCGCATGTGTCAACCAGTACACGCCAAGTGAAAATAAACAAAACCTTGTGTATTTACAGGAACAAAAACAAATAAAATTATATGATGTGTGCAGCAACTGTACAGGTATAAAATCAGGTATCAATAGTTACGCCAGGAACTGCCACACACAGACCCAGAAGGTGTCTGTTGTGGGGGCTTGGATTGCACTTTCAGGTAGTTGAAATTAGTATTAGTCAAATTGTTGTGCATAATTTATACAAAAAGGAAACAAAGTCAGGCATTAGAAATCAAGGTGCAATTCAGAAATCTGACAAAATAATAAGTGGAATCCTGGATCATAACCCCTCAATGAGACACCCTGTAAAGAGTAAGGTTTCATTTTATTCAGAACATTACCTGTCTTCCTCAGACAATCTGTGGTATAGTTTAGCAACAGACGACATAATCAGATCAGAGTCAAGGCATTTTTAATCACAGGAACATAAGTTTGATTGGTTTTATAAATCAAAATTCAGTAAGTTTCAGTCACAATTCAGAGATATTTACGACAGAAGTATGATCAACATCAGTGAAAAAACTTCAAATTATCGTATGTGCAGTCTCTGACACTGCAGATGGAAGAAGTTCAATCTTTCTTCCCCTTATCGGCTTATGACATTATTTCTACGCAAATTTATGGAATTCTGAAACCAAAATGTGTTTCCTCTCGTTTCCTAAGGTTTCTTAAGTGTTTGACTGCAATATGCAGGTAAGAAAGACAGTAGCACGCAGAATATTTTCAGAAAAATGAACCGGAAGTCCGTAGCAACACTAGGTTCAGTTCTTATGTGTCTTCCTCCTCTGCTTTTAGGAGCACCGTCGTTTAACATGTTCAACTATTTTAATTTTAAAGACTAAACCTCTATATCAATAGTCTATTTTCATATAACACACTTAAAAACTATCGGTTTAATTTTAGATTTTCCTGATCTAAGAATTTACGTTTCAGAGTTATGGGGGGTTATCCTATTTTAAAAAGAGGGATTTTCCAGTTTTTCGGACACTGATAACCGAGTCTAAACTCACCAGTCCAATTTGAATGAAACTTGTTATTTTCTGAGATACTCTTAAACATTCCTTTAAATAGCAATTAATGTCAATATAATGGCGTTTTGTGAAAAAATATTATGCCGGTATTCACAGGCACATGTCTCTGCGGCAAACTTTTCTCAGAAAAAAATATCTCTATATTGACCTGAAAGTGAGGTTAAGGTACATAGATATATGTTCATCGTATAAGTTCTATTACCTTTCTGTTTGTGATATCTTTTATTAAACTGGTAAGATTTTATCTTTTTCGTAATATCAGAGACATATATACACATATATGTCTCTGGTAATATGTGCACTTTGGCATGTCAATTAGCATTGTCCTTGGTGCCTCTTGCAGTTGTGTCACTTTAAATAGTATTGACTCCTCTGCACCAGGCACGAGGATGACATACCAGATCATACCAGTTATGTGCAACTTCTTACAATATCTTACCATATCATTAATTTCCCGATACACATTTTAATATGCACCCACCATGCAATATAGCACCGTCCCTTGGTGCCTCCTGCAGTTCAGCTAGATATATTTAGCCTACTAACTTTTTTGTTACTGGCTTTCTAGAGGTGTGCCTGAGACGAAGGTTTTATATATATGTTCCAGACCGTATGAGTATTTGGACCGTACGCGTACGGTCCAGACCGTATACGTATACTCGTACGGTCCGACCATACGCGTACGGTCGGACCGTATGAGTATACGCGTATGGTCCAGTATGAGCTGACCATACATGTTATTGGATAAGATGGATAAAATGAACTACCTAACAATTTAAATTAGATATTTGTTTAATTGTATATCTGAATCCTATTTTGAAACTCTCGTCAAAGGTGACACTCGCTACCAAAAGTATATTTTTCATATTTACATTTTTTCAGTTCATGCATGTTCCTTTCGATTAGCATTTTTTTTTAAAAGTTGCTCAATATTCTAAAGCAATTGTCCTCCCACATTATTCGCATTCAATTTCAGTGAGAATAATTGTCATAATTCAATTAGTGTATTATGTATGACTGATCTACATGCTAAATACTAGAGATTTACAGATTTAATTAGCGTGAATTTTTTAAATAGTTAAAATGTAAAGTTTTTATTTCAATTACAATTGATTTTTTTTCTATTTATTTGAGAGTTAAGTTATGTTGATCTGTTATATGTATTTGTATCTAGTACAATTGACCAACTCCTTGATATTAGTCAGACCGTACGCGTACGGTCCGACCGTATGAGTATTTCGAAAAAGTACGCATACGGTCCAGACCGTACGCGTACGGTCCAAATACTCATACGGTCTGGAACATATATACTAGTAATATGTGAAAACTGTTTGTAACTATGTATACTGTATTGTTTATTATATTTGTAAAAGATGATAAATTAATATTATAATGATATTATATTATGCTCCTTGTGAGCCCATTTTATGGGAATAAAGCATTTTCTCTGTATCTGTATCTGTATAATACTGGAAATAACCTCAAAATACTGAGTAAAACTTATCCAGGAAATGTGTGGGTGCCACTGATGAATCTAGTCGCGCGATATAACTGCCTTAAAACTTTCCACATGCAGCTTTACAGTTCTTCTTCATCTATATATTTATTTATTAATGAAATGCACATTTATACCCCTGGGGGTTGAAGGCATATACAAACAATACAATACAATATACACAATAGAAAAATTAACATATCAAACATCATATATAAAGTGGTAAAACAGTAATATTTATGCAGGCGTTGTGTCCACTCCCCTCAGTGCAAATGACTTTCTAATGAACGGAACAGTAAGCTGCATAATATCAAATGAAGATAGAATTAATTGTAATTTATCTGTTTCAGACAAATTAAAGTATTCTGGACATATATTATTTATATCTTTTTCAAGCTGATTACGTAAAGATTTATTAATTTTACATTTTAAGAAAAAGTGGGTTTCATCTTCAACCGCATTTAAATTACAATGTTTACATATTCTATTTTCTCTTTGAATTCTTTTATATCTACCCCTCTCTATTTCCAAGAAATGGTCACTTACTCGCATTTTACATAATAATTTTCTATTTTCAAGACTATTTTTAGAAATGTATTTGTCTATTTCATATTTTGTTTTTATTTTACTGTACAAGAATATTTTACTGGTTTCATTAGTTAATTTTAATTTTTCAAAGAAAATATTTTCAAAGCTATCTTTAAGTTCTTTTCTAATATTTTTTGAGAATGACCTCTTCTCTTGTTTATAGTTTATATCCTGAATTTTATTTATGCCTAATTTATTTACATTGGCTATATTTTCTACATATGAAAACCATGAAAATATACCGTTAGTGCTAAGCCATTTAGATAAACAAAATGCATCATATAATAAAGGGTTATTTTCATCACTAGAAATTCTTGCTAAGTACTTCAATGATTGTACTTTAATAAAGACATCTATGGGATACTGAGCTAGTTCTGCTCTTGCAGCTATATTGACAGATTGTTTACTAAGCCCAAGTATATATTTGCAAAATTTTAAATGTGTCTTCTCCACTTGGCTACTATCAATCATTGACAAAATATCAAATTTACTCATGTCCTTAATTTGAGCCCGTTTTTCAGCTCTTATTATTTTTTCATAAAAATCCATATACCAAATTTCAGAGTTATACATAAGAATAGGTTTAACTAGTGATTCGAACAATTTTTTGTATACTTTTATAGACACATTTTCTAAAGGAGAAAGATACTTAAAAATAGAAAACAAAACTTTAGTACCTTTCTTAGCCAATTCAGTGTGTGATGAAGTCAATTTCCCAGATGCTTCAATTATATTTCCAAGATATTTATATTTTAAAACTTTTTCTAGTTTGTCACCATTTAAGTAAAAATCATATTTATTATATAAAATGTTTTTCTGTTGAAAGACCATTATCTTAGTTTTTTGTGTATTTATTGTGAGCTGCCACTTATTACAATAAAAATTTAGTTTATTTATAGAGTTCTGTAAACCTTCAGGAGTTTCAGATAATAACAAAATGTCATCTGCAAACATAAGGCAGCTGATTGACATATTTTGCAGAGTCACTGGTTTACAACTTTCATCAAATATTTCTGGTAGATCATTTATATAAACATTAAATAAGTTTGGACTCATATTATCCCCTTGTTTCACTCCTCTATCAATAGAGACATATTCAGATATATTCTCCTTTAATTTTACTGAAGCTTCAGTATTCTTATACATATTTTTTATCAAATTGTAAAATTTTACACCAATTTTCTCATTTTTTGTTATTTTGTACAAAAGACCTAACCTCCACACTGAATCGAATGCCTTTTTTAGGTCTACAAAACAACCATAAATCTTTTTCTTTTTATAATTTATATATTTATTAAACAGAGTCTTTACAATAAAGACACCATCTGAAGTCCTACTATTCTTCTTAAAGCCTAGTTGATGGTGACATATATTATTTTCAAATAAAGTAAGTAATCTACAATTTATAACCATATTAAATAATTTACTTAGACAGCTCATCAGAGAAATTCCTCTGTAGTTTGAAGGATCAAGATGATCCCCACTTTTAAATAATGGAATTATAAATGATTTATTATAGTTATATTTATCATATACTTAGCATTAATATGATAGCTTTTGCATATGTGTAATGGGCGGAAGTGCACAAGCCATATCTTCCCACCCGGGCTGATAACCCATATCAAGTGCCTCTCGTGCAAAAAACCCATATCAGTGCCTCTCGTGCAAGTTACTTCCGGTGTTTCCGGTATCGGTTGTTTACTTTTCCATTGTGACGTCAGATATTTTTTATGACGACGTCAAAATTTACGTGAACTTTTGTGGGGTAGTTTAGTACTTGCTAACAAATGCCAATGACAATTATGAATCATTTTATAGTACAACAAACATGGAGTAGTAATGATCATAAAACTCTTCCAAAATTTCAATGTTTCAAAATGCCTCTATAGGAAATGTTACTATTATTATATAAGGAGGTATAGTGCTGCTGTTGTTGAACAATTATAGTATATTTTATTCATAATTTAACTTCTTTATAAAGTTTTTGACTGTTTTAGTTATTGCATTTATTCATTTGCCTTACATAAAACTATTGTCGGAAGTATATGATAAAGCGATTAATACATGGCCTTTTCCATATCAGCCTGGGTATCATCCCTCGACCCATATCAGCACCTCGACTCCGTCTCGGGCTGATATGGGGGTCTCGGGATGATACCCAGGCTGATATGGAAAAGGCCATGTATTAATCTCTATATAATGTCATCCATTTGTATATATCATTCTTTATTAAATGATATGAGCAAATAAGCCCTAATACGGATAAATCAGCATGTGCAATACTAAAAACGTTCCACTGTCGATATAAATCAAGATTTAATATTGCTCTTCGAACAGGGCCAATACGGAAAAAAACAGGGCCAATACAGAAAAAAGCGGGGAAAAAGCCGTATTAGCCCTAGGGCTAATACAGGAGGTTCACTTCCGCTTTTCAATTTTCTTACGCCATTACTTAACTTTGGAAGTATCGTTATGCATAAAAACATTTGTATAATATTTTTTAAATTAAAGTCATAAAATAAACAGGTTTAATGATGTGCAATGTTTTGTAACGTCTTAAAGTTTTAAAACGGAAAAAACAGGGCCAATACAGAAAAAAGCGGGAAAAAAGCTGTATTGGCCCATGTCATACGGGACGTTTACTTCCGGTTTTTAATTCTCTTATAATCATTTAATAAAAGTGTTATTAACTGGCTGTTTCTGTATTGGCACTGGTATATATTCTCGGTCAGCTGTATTGGCCCTCGACCCTACGGGTCTCGAGGCCAATACAGCAAACCTTGAATCTATACCAGTGCCAATACAGAAACACCCTACGGGTCTCGAGGCCAATACAGCAAACCTTGAATCTATACCAGTGCCAATACAGAAACAGCCAGTTAATAACACTATAATATTCTACTATTCTAATACTAGTTAGTGCAGTTCAAGTGCATGGTGGACACTCCATCTGTAATAAATTAATGCGTTTTTCTGATAGATTGAATTTGACACAAATGTTTGAGTAGACATTCATTTTTTCCCGAAAAACGTTCTTGAGATATTCTTCGGCATGCGTAACCACCACTTTTTGATATTCTTGATTTGTTATTGATATACATATTTATGCCAAAACATTTTCATATTATTTATCTATATATGTTCTTAAAAAAAAATTTGATGAATATTTATTGATGAAATTAATGTATAACAATTAAGCGACAAGGAATGTTCTTTCGCAATCGATACTTTCCGCGTAATTATACGAAATACGTTGGGTTATCAGTCAAAAACGCAAGTCACGTGAGAAGAAATGTCTGAGGCCATAATGCACCGGAATGCCCTCACGGTCATCCGCTTTCAAAACCAAAGACAAATGCCCGCGCCTGCATTTCATGCACTATATCTAGTTTCAAACTTTATTCTAAAATTATACTCATCAGTTTAAGTCTTTGGTATCACCTGTTTTGATGCTTCGTTCCGTAATTGGTATGTGCGACTGAAATTGTTAACGGTTATATTATGATTTCTCTATTTTCCATACTGGCTACTACTCCCAGGAACATATGTATTGACGAGGTATACTGTTCCCAGCTCCTCCCAAACAAAAAAATACACCATTATGCTCCAGACTGCCAAAATACATTTAAATATTTCTTCCAGATTTCTTGCTAATATCAGAGACATATGTGTTAATATGTTTTAAATGTTAACTATAATAGAGGTTTTTAAAATGATATGAAATTTCAAATCTAAAAAAAGTTGAAAAATGTTTGATAAACTTAATGATGGATAAGTTTTACTAGAAAACAAGCTTACGTTTCTTAGATTTCTTTTACTAGTGTAAAAAGAAAATCCTTCAAAGTATTAAAATCTTCATAGTGTTACGGTACTGCTAGAATCTACTGAATTATTGTCTTCCCGTACTCTAATTCGCCGATAATTTCTCGAATCGCCAATGACCTTACCGACTGACCTCTCGTTCTATCAACCAATTAAGTTCTGCTTTCAAAATTTTAAGGGTGTTATAATCCAATAAACCAGAGGATAATATCGAAAGGGTACTCTTTACAGTTATGAGTCTCAGTTGAGGTTATAGACTAAATAAATCACAACTTGGTATATTTTTAAAAATACATGCAGATATATCTAGAAGATAACTTTTCTGTACTGTTATGGGCAAACAATCCAGAGGTTTTTTTTACCCATATCTTCATTAGCCTTCATGAATCCGGGCCAACTTCAAAAGGGACTGATATCCTTTTATTCGATTTACATCAGTTTTCTAGCTGACAATGATGTTCTGTATAACACATCTAAATTAATAAATAGTACATTTCTTATTTTGTTTGATTTGCTTTTAGCAGCGACATCTAAAATTTCAAGATAAGATAAATTTGAATTAAAAAAAAACCTTTTATAAATGTTATAAATTGCATGGCCAAACGTTTATTAAATGCATTGCATCACAGACTCATATGCTAGAATTTAATCCAACAGGCATCATGATTTCTGTATATAGAAAGTGGTATATCACGAATTTTTTGTAGAACAATACTGTGATTTCATTTATAAGTTATAGTTATTGACCAAGCAAGTCGGTATATTTGATTTAAATCTGCACGGCTCGTGTGACCCTAATTAACCCGAAAGGCTCAGGAGTTCGGGTTAAAGGGTCACACGACCCCTGCAGATTAAATCCAATATACCGATTTGGTTGGGCAATAACTGTTTTAACACATGACGCAATCAAATATAAGTGAACGTTTTAGAAATGTGAACGATTTCCGCAATCCACGGATCCTCGAAAAGTTTCTTGTAGGGTAAAGAAAGGGGGGATACGACTTTGGTAAGTTTATAATATTATTTTTTTATATTTAGTCTTATTCTAAAATTGCGATTCAATAGTAGATCTTTTTATCGTTTCTGTTTTATTCCCAATTTTTATTTAAGTTATAGTGACGATTAAGACATTTACAAATTGTGTACTTTCAAATCGGTGTATGAAAAAAATCTTAACTGAAAGGGTTATTGAGTTTGGATTATAGTGCCTAACAAGATTTTGTGAGGTAGACGAAATTGACTTTAAAACGATCGTATTGACTTTTGATGTCCAAAAATAGGCAGATCGGACATATTTTGACTTCATATACCTACTACTTAAGTTTGGGAGTTATTGTAATTAACATATTCCAATGAGACTGAATAATGCTTTTTTTGTTATGATAACTAATAACTTTACCTGCCGTAGCTGTGCGTAAAATGTATTTCGGCATTTCTCTTAAGAAAATGACTTGTTTAATGGAACAAAACGTCTTATTTGTAAACTTTCTCTTTTATCTCCACAATAGGCTTTTAAAAAATAATCTATCAACTGTGTAGTCGGAAAATTTTGTGAAAATAGAAGAAGTGGCAATTCTTACCTTTCATACCTTAACTTTCATTGATAAAACATAATATTGACTCGTCCAGTGTCCAGTTTGAAGGTCATTTTAGTTACCGTACACATACATGCACGTTTTTATTATTTTTATTATCAATAGTCATGTATGAAAAGCATAAACAAGTTTGAAGGTAAACTAATTACAAGTTAATCCAATCAAATTGCGTACGAATTAATAACAATGACCAGTCCACATCATAAAAAATATTAGGGGTAAACTGGGTAGGGAGAAAATGTCAGATATTTTAAGTTCATTATTTTGCAATAACGATAGAAATTTGTAAACCAAAAGATTTGCTATAATTCCATAAACATGTCGTTCTGTATTGGTATAGTTTGTGGATCTTTTATTTGCGTATTTAAGGCTGTAGAAAGTTTGGGCTTCAAAAGTCAACATAATTATTGACTTTATACAGAAAATTCGCCTTTTTAAAACATTGAATGTTTCAAAAATAATACGCGACAACAAAGTAAAATCATTTTTTAAAACACTGCAAAAATAATCATACAGATTGATGCAGTGGTATTGTCATAAATTGCGTTGGAGTGAACAGTGGTACAGCAAACGTCGAATTCCCTCACACAATGTTATCACACACTATAATTGCTTTTGAATTTCTTTCCCTCAATGTTATGCTTAGAGAATATGAAAGGAGGAAGATATTATATTACCTAGATTTAAAATGTTAAATTAACAGAACATACATTTCTCTTTCCAATCTTTTACTCACCCAACCCCACAAATTTCTCTTTATCTAGTAATATCTACTGTATTAATCTTTAAGACACGTCCATCTAAATGAAGCCTGGTTGATCTCCAGCTCCCCCCCCCCCCCCCCTTGTTTTGAAACAAACTTAAATATGATCATCATTAAATTCGATCCAAAAATAGTTACTTTATATAGAAATAGATATTCAAAAAGTCGTTATATATAAATTCCATTGAGTCTAAAACTAATCCAAATCAGATTTCTGTTATTCGGATATTCTTAGATTTCTTTTTTGGCAGAAATTACCAAGTCTTTCTGACTTTAAAACACTGATTTAAGATTTGCATTGTACACAAAATATGATGAAATATTTTATGTCACACAGCTTAGATAAAAAAAAAATGAAACTACGATGTTTGTACAAAGTTCAACTTTGTCGTAATTTTAATGCAGATGGCGGATTCGGGGGTGGGGCGAATAGGTCGTCCACCCTTTAATTGGATTGGACAAAGTATCGTGTTATACTGCATAAAATCGTCAATATTGTTTTTAGTTTCGCTACACTCGGTGATATTTTTTAATATTTTTTATAGAATAACCATAACGCCCCTTTCAAAATCCATGAACCGCCCCTAAAGGTAAAAATAGATTTGAACTGTGCAGTATATCTAAGGTAGTTATTGCACACCTTTGCTGTGCATTATCCAGATTATAGCACAGTAAGAACATGGAGATCTTACCCATGTCATGTGTTAAGGATAGCAAATTCAGTAATTGCCTTTTATATAATTCGTTATTTTTGGCTGGATAGACTTATTGAAAAATGTAATGATTTTACTGTTATTCCCAGAATCGTCGAGTCCGGAATTGGTTATGAGCGAAATATCAAATGGCTTATTAAAAAATTGTAGTCAGGCTATTTCTTAAATGTTTTTTTTTTTTTACATCGCGATGACCTTATGTAAATTAGTTTAGGGTTTGTAACCGATCTATAAACATGATAAATACACGCACATAAACGAGTGCAAAATAACATTCCTTATCGTTTGATATAAATACATGTATTCAACGAATACTGATAAAAATATTTTTGTTTACAACATAAATTAATAATATTAAATGTTTTGTAGTATATGTAAGTAAAAAATCATTGATAATATCAATGCACACGTCCCGAAAAATTGTGTTAAAGCATGCGGAAGAATATCTCAAAGAACGTTTTGCGACACTCCCGGCAAGGACCAGTAACTCTGTGATCGTTTTTGCGGGAAAACTTAAATGCCTATACTCGTATCCAATCTTTTAAAAAAATCGAATTTTTACAGAAAAGTGTCCACCATGCACTGGCATTGCACTATTATTAGAATAGTAGAATAGAATGGATAGAAATCCTATACACATGTAACTGTTATTTTAATCTGGGACTATAATACCAGTATAATAGTCCCAGTTTTAATATAATATATAACAACTATATAATAGTTATTACGGTGAAGTCGAACTTCCTGTCATTTATTCATCATCCACGCACGAACTTGTCTCAGAAAAAAATATTTCTCTGTACATTAACCTCAATTTCAAGTAGAGAGATATGTGATTTTTTTTTCTGAGACAAGTGCTTTTGGCCATCCACAAGAACTTGTGGTCATCCGATGTTCAGTACTTCAGTACTTTGATTATTTTCATGCTTTGAAAATTCTAAACAGGTTTGTTCTGGACGATGATTGCACAATATCATGTCTTTTTTTTTTCTCTATTTATGACTTTTAACTTACTTTCAGCCTAACTGTGAACATTCTTCAATTCGGTAAACTATTGTTAATTATTGATTTGTCCGTATACGTCTTGTATTTTTGAATCTATTGTATAACGTTGATTTGTTTTGCATTTGGTCAAGTCTGATCACATTTGTCATCGGTGGGTTGCTATTTCAAAGGCGTGTAATCTCATTTATTTCGTATAAAAGCAAATAGTTGGTGCCAATACATTATATAAACAATGCTAGTCAATTATGATCACGCATTCACGGTGTAATATTTGCCAGATTTGTTCAATCTAATTAGAATTTCAATATTTCTGATTTCGTGACACTCAAACGAGCACACGAGTATGGAAAAGTAAAATAAACATTTCTCGCTACATTGAAGACCCATTGGTGGCCTTCGGCTGTTGTATGATCTATGGTCGGGTTGTTGTCGCTTTGACACATTCCCCATTTCCTTTCTCAATTTTAAAATTACCGAACTCCAAGAAACTTAATATATTGTAAACTGGCATGTATAGATGAGACTTTAGACTTTGAAACTTTCAAAATGGCTGCCGTTGCCATGGAAATGGCAAAAATGTCATATTTTTAAAAATGATCTAAATGTACTGAAAATTTACAGAAAAATGTATAGCCATGCAAATATGTGCATTCACTGTTAAAAGTTTTTGAAATGGCTGCCGCTTAGTGGCAATGGGGGGAAGGGTGACATCCGCGCTATTGCTTGCAATGGCAATTCTAGTTTCATTTCTATTTTCTAGTTCATCTTAAAAGGACAAAACAGTTTCTGAAACATGCATGTCTCGAGTTGTTTTTAATAAAACTACTTTCTTTCCGAATGCAGTTGTAAAACAATTAGCTTCATATGTTACTTCAACGGTTTGATCAAACTCTTGTATCGAATTTTTTCAGTCCAGAAACTGGCTTACGATGCGTCTATAATAATGATTCTTGGAAATACAATTCTTTAGTTTAAGCAGGACGTATTTAGAAAAAGGGTGACAGAACAACATTAGGAGTTTGACATTCAGGGAAATTCCGTTTACATTTACAACAAATTGCTTCGCAGAGCGCAGATGGATACGACCGCAGAGGTCCAACCCTATACAGTTGGAACAAAAATGGACACAATATTCGCGCTTGATATAGGTCTGAATTTGGATTGTAATTAAATTTTTGAGACATAATAGGTTTCTGACACAGAAGAACTGTAGTCAAAGAACTTAGAATTGGTTATATGGTTTGACTTTATATTCCTTTTTTTTTGTGTGCAACACACTTAGTCCAGATAATCATGTCGTCTGCTGTGGGTATTTTTCGATTTTGACTTTTTTTGATCCCACATTGACGCAGGAAGGCGTCCCAGAAAAAAATTAAAATAGCCTTGCCAGACGTCATAATTATTTGGACTAGCAATACACTATACTGTTGCCCTCCCCCAATAAAAAAAAATAAAAAAAATACCTACCCTCTTTTTTATGCAACCACAATTACCATTTAAAATACATCATAATAGTCTTAAAATAGGAAATGACATACATAATCATGGATAAAAGTAATATTCCTTAATCAGCATGTTAATATATATATAGTAACTTCTTAATTGACAGCTAATCATCTTAAGACGATACAACATTTCTTTATACATAATTTAAAAGCAGTGTTAGGGAGTTAAACAAAACATAAATGTGTTTGGATTACCTCCCTTACACTGCTTTTAAATTGTCTGAAGTAATTGTCCATTAACCAGGAAACCCTTGTTTTCCTCCCTTTTTTGTCCCTAATCCCCAAACGGTTTGAGCCATAACCACCAAAAGCCAATTCTAACCATCCCTTTGTGGTATGGAAACTTGTGGTATAATTTCAGAGAGACTCCACACACCTTTCCACAAGTTATTGTCTGGAAACTAGAAAAATGCTTATTCAGGCCCGTGGGATGTATACATATCCAGTCAAGATCGTTAAACACTTCCATTCGTCTTTTTGGCCTCCTAATTCCTGTTTAATGTTTGGACAAAGAAATCAATTCTGGACAACCTGTCTTTTGTAGTTATATATTAACCTTGTGTTTAAATTTCAGTGATTTATATTTACTTATATTAAAGTTATTGTCAGGAAACCAAAACGTCTTCGGATAACGCTATCGACGACGACGTGATACCAATATTTTTGCGGTCGTATTAAAATGTAGCTCCATAAGGGGACCATGCCCTCATAAATCCGTGGCTTCTGGTAGTATTTTGTAGAGATGTTTGTTCTTCCCGGATTATTGCCGTGGAGTTGCAATCAGTTGTTTTCGACTTAAATGTCCCATGAACACTCTTCACAGAATCACACCGATATGAATATGACTTGGCACACTTAGTTCCCACTGATATTACGAAAAACATGTTATAGTAATAGCAGGTTCCTATATAAAAATGGCGGATGCCCATTTAAATCACGTTTTAACTATAACAAATATGTTATCAAGAACAAAATCAACTGAGCATCAAGCTAATTCACAGTTCCGACTTCTATAGTTTCAACTTGATAATTTTTTTTTAATTGTAAAAACATTAAATTGTAAAATTGAGAATGGAAATGGGGAATGTGCCAAAGAGACAACAACCCGACCATAGAAAAAAAAACAAAAGCAGAAGGTCACCAACAGGTCTTCAATGTAGCGAGAAATTCCCGCACCCGGAGGCGTCCTTCAACTGACCCCTAAACAAATATATACTAGTTCAGTGATAATTAACGCCATACTAATTTCCAAATTGTACACAAGAAACTAAAATTAAAATAATACAAGACGTACAAAGGCCAGAGGCTCCTGACTTGGGACAGGCGCAAAAATGCGGCAGGGTTAAACATGTTTGTGAGATCTCAACACTTGTGGATCTCAACCCTCCCCCTATACCTCTAGCCAATCATTGTAGAAAAGTAAAGTAACTATCTCAGTGTCATTTCAAGATAGAAAAAAAAAGAAGGTACTTGATATTTTAAAAAGAAAATAGCGATGTATGCAAAATAATAATCTAGTAAGGGTATGGTGAAAATCTTCTTTATATTTTTTTAAACGTGATTAGTATGATAATGGCAGTTGCTTTATGTTAACACAGGATTTTGAAAAGAGAAAAAAAATGCTTTAAATATAATTTTATTATGTTGTAAATACAGTTTGCTATTTATATTGGAGATTGTATATTCAACTAGATATGTCAAAGCGACACAAATGGCCCCGTCCCCAAAATGTTGAAAATCTGCAATTTTAATATAAACACATGTGGACACAAACAGGATGGTAGTCTCATATATATCAAAATTAAAAAAACAAATCCATATAACTGTGATTTTCAACAATTTCTCAAAGTCCAAAGCCAATAATTTTGGCAAAAATTAGCGGAACGAAACTTAAACTTGATCTGTAACTCATCATGTTTAACTCACATACCAAAAATCAGCCCAATATCTGAAGGCATTTAGAAAAAATTCTGTATAACTGGGATTTTCAACAATTTCTCAAAGTCCAAAGCCTGTAATTTTGACAAAAATAAGTGGAGCGAAATGAAACTTAAACTTGATCTGTTAACAACTCATCATCGTTAACTCACATACCAAAAATCAGCCCAATTTCTGAAGGCATTTAGAAAAAAAGTCTGTATTTAACTGTGATTTTCAACAATTTCTCAAAGTTCAAAGCCCATAATTTTGGCAAAAATTAGTGGAGCGGAACGAAACTTAAACTTGATCTGTAACTCATCATGGTTAACTCACATACCAAAAATCAGCCCAATATCTGATGGCGTTTAGAAAAAAAGTCCGTAAAATGATTTGTTGCGGAATGACGGAATGACGGAATTTCGGAATTACGGAATTTCGGAATTTCGGACAAGGGTAAAACTATATGGCACCGACAACTTCGTTGCGGGGCCATAAAAAAGTTGATTAAACTGTAACAATTACCTGATTTTCTAAAGATCAAAGCATATTGATTTACCCCATAAAGAACCCACATGTATCTGATTTGCATATTATACCGTTAGCTCCTCCTTGAATTTGGCCCAGTGTAATGTATACGTATTACCGTTTCACATACCCTTAACATAATTTGCCTGTTAAAACAAAACAATAGGTGAGTTACAGAATTTCAGATTTGCAGCATAACACATTTTTAATAAAAATAATGTTAGTTTCATTCAAGATCTTATTTAAATAAGAAGAAAAGTACAGATATTGCGGTCAATCTCATTTGCATATTGGGAATCTAGAGACTGTCAAACAAAACGGAAATGAAGATCACTGAACATAAACGCAGTATTGTGTAGTGCAGCTCCAGAGATAGCAGACGTGGCGGATATAGGGACGGAGACGATACTCCCCCTTCTTCATTAATGTGATATATATATTTTCAATGGGGGATTACGGTCTTTCTCTGGCTTCGAATCTAAGTGGAATACAAGCTAAACTCCAAAACAAGTTGCAGTTTTCATCGGAATCTTCACCATCAACACGTACGATGCAAGATGAGATAAATGACAGATCAGTGAATAAACAGCTGCAGCAATCAGATAAGTCTAATAATAATTCAAGTAATCAAAATGGAGATTTAAATAGAGTATCTAAGAGTGAAAATTCGAATATACACTTCCCATTAATCGACGAGAAACGATTAAGTAACCCACTTCAAGGGCTGGACCAGCCATCTACGTCAACAGCTGTCATTACTTCACATTCCACAACTGACACGGGATTATGGTCAAACTCCACTGCCGATGACTCTTATTTACAAGGATATCAATCATTGAATGGCACTGTTGCTTTTCAGCAGTTTCCTCCAGCCCCAAACAGTATCTACAGTAGTGGAATATCATCCCATATGGGAGTAAATCATCTACCACAGAATCCCCAAAGGAGAGCCATTACTGCTCAACATAACTTTCAGAATCAGAGACCCCAACCAAGCATGTTATTAAATAGTAATGCCAAACCATTCTCAAGTAATTGGAGTACACAACAACAACAGTGGTCAACACAGAACCAGCCTCCAACAATGGCATCCTGGAATAGTATGACCCAACCAGGTCAAAGAAGGTCAATGCCAAATATGAACCCATTTTTGAAAAAGAGCAGCATTTCACAGCAATTTTCTAATCAAACTTTTCTTGCCCCATCAAAGTTCCGTCGCAGCACTTCATTCCCAGGTCAGATGCACCAAGCGACGATGATGAAACCTAGCAGCTTTGATCACATGTCTGCTATTGATGATCTTCAGAGAGACAGCGTACTTAATTACCAGGTATGTTATTTTGTAGTTGCAGGTAATATTTTCTATGTTGTAATCTGCTCCATATGCTGTATATCAAAATAATCTTCACATTCCACAGATGTTTCTGTATTGCCAGTAAATTATACAGATCTATGCAGGCTTATTAAAAATATGTACACAGTCTGACAGTGCTTGAATATACTATGTATGCATATACATATATATAATTCATGTAATTGAGATACATGAATGTACACATCACAATCTACCACTATAAAAGTGGTAATTAAACAGAACCATAGTGGTATTAATAATACAATCTAAATTAAAAATGTTATATTGTAATTTGTACGCAGACTTCTGACAATGCATGATTGCTGCAATGCTGTAATAAATATACATAAAATTGAGAATGAAAATGGGGAATGTGTCAAAGACTGAGACAGTGAACAGCCTATAGCTAACCAAAGAGCAGAACACAGCCAAAGGCCACCAATGCCAATGGGTATTCAACAATTTATTTGATATTATTTCAAGTTAAACAGAAAGTAATATAAGTTAATACAACAGTGTACAAGTCTACAATACAATATACATAATAACATGTACATGTATTTTATCTTTACTAAAAATATATTCAACCTGGTTGATGATGCATGGCTAACAATACATGGTAACACCACTTTCAAATTCTCAGATTCAAGTTCTACTTTGTCTGAAAGGCAGTCTTCACGCTGAATGGCAGCCCAGACAGCCCAGGCTTGTAAAATTGCTCTTGGGCCTGTAAAAATCATATTTACAGGCCAAGACAGCATCTAACTAAAAATTTGCAAAAATTGAGCTCCGGGCCTGTAGATTTAACAGTTCATCGTGAAGACTGGAAAGGGCATTAACTTTGTTCACAAACATGACAAAATACCATATACGGTCTTTTGTGTCAGATAATTTCATTTTTGATATAAAAAAGTTATGAAGAGGGATACATGTATGTTAATTTTGTTAACAATTTAAAGAAACCAAAGAAGGCCAGAGGCTGTAGCATTTTAAAAAATTGGTTTATTTACCATTTGTAACGTAACGGTACCCAAATTGCACCGAGTACCCAAATTACTCGGTGCAATTTGGGTACTGTTACGTAACAAGTGGTAAATAAACCAATTTTTCAAAACGTCATCTTTTTAAAATGATCAAATACAATATGTTACAAGAACCCATTTAAAAAAATGAAAAGTAAGCATGGACTTATATCCAATTGTTCAAAATATTTGAAGAAATTAAACAAAAGCTCTGTTATTTCGACTTTTGACGATAAGAATTTAAGCATAGATGCAATTTGGGTACTCCTCATTTCAGAATCATTGATGGTTTGGAGGTCATTCTAGACCAATTTTTCTATGATTCCATATGGATTAAAAATCGAATTGGTATACCTATATAATGAAGAAGGATACGGCTACAAAATAAACACAGAATGGACATTATTGTCTTTATCATAAAAAAACGTAGGTGAAAAAACTGTCAAAATAGGGCCACACTTAAAAATATGTTGGTTTGCCCAAACCCTACCCAAAGGTTGAGACAGTGGGTAGGTAGGTAGGCATTTTTTATTTTTTTTTCAAAAAAAGAAATTGAAGTATCAGATGTTTATTAGTCTTCATGCCTATTTGATTAAAAAAAAACTTCTTCAAATCAGGACAATAAAAGAATTTGAGTAGGCAGCTTTTTTCTGGGTAGGTAGCGTTTGGGCAAACAAACCTATTATTTATTATGGCCTAGGTGCAATTTGGGTACCCTCACGTTACACATGGTACATGTGTTACCATGTGTATTATGATGTACATTTTTTTCCAAAAATTATTACCAAGTAACTCTATGAGCAATTTTTATAAAATAGATACCATAAAATGCAGAAATGTCTGAAGTTTTATTGTTTATTTGGCCATGATATTTCTCATGCTTATTTTAAATTTCTGATGAGGGGAACACAGAAAAATATTTCTTGAAAAGTTTGCATCATGTATTCTAACCAAATTAAAATCGTACAAATGTGCATTTGTGTTTGACCAATTAGATAATGAAAATGAACCTCACCAAAATTATGGCCAAATAAACAAAAAAACTTCAGACATTTCTGCATCTTAATTATGGTATCTTTTTTTATAAAAATCGCTCATAGATATACTTGGTAATATTTTTTTGAAAAATATTGATTTTAGTTGAAATGATAGGACATTTTTTGAGTGAGAACTCACTTTTGTCCTATGACTGTACAATAATGAAAAATTTTAGGAACTTATTTGATTCCCTTCAATGTTGCTTTGTAATGCTGGTATGCCTTCCTACGTCACAGCAAAGAATTAAAATACTAGCCTTTCAAAAGTCGGAATTATTTTTGACTACTACAATCATTGACAATGTAGGATTGGATATACAGTCTTCACGATGAACTGTTAAATCTACAGGCCCAGAGCTCAGTTTTTGAAAAATTTTAGTTAGATTCTGTTGGCCTGTAGATATGATTTTTACAGGCCCGATAACAATTTTACAAGCCTAGGCTGCCCGGGCTGCCACTCAGCGTGAAGACTGGATATAATGATTATATGGACCATAATTTGGTATTTGGTCTTTGGTTTCTTTTTGTATGCATTTTTATAAGTTCTAAAACTTTAACTTTTATTCTGTGGGTTGTGTTGGTGTTAGAATAGTATTAATGGAACAATTGAGTTTTTCAAGAAAAAATTAATACATTTTGATTCACCGTTTACGTGATAGGAAACCAAACAGGAAACCAATCTTTATTTTCTTTATTTTGCACAATATATTTCAAAAGACATAAATGAACACCATTACTAGTGTTACTTGCTTCATGTTTATATTTAAAATCTATTTTCGATGTTGGATTAAAGTTTTTTTTAAACGTGACAGGAAACCATAAGAAACCGAAAGCATTTTTTTAGTTTTTTATTGCAAAATCTGCTTAAAATAATCTGAACAGTATACTTTTTCTTAAAATCCATCTTAAATGTAACAGTATTATAAAACTCCTAAATATGTGCTTGTTTTGAAAACAATTAGTACAATTTATTCAGAAATTTCCATATTTTCTTCATTGATACAGGATACCATAATCTTTGTATCTTGATGTTTTAGTCAAAAAAAATGTATTTATATTTGGTTTTGAAATTCCAGTTATATACAATTTATTCCAAATCATTGGCAATGTAAAATTCTTTAAATCCAGTAAAGAAAAAAACTTTGAACTTGGAATTAAAATCTTTAAAATAGGCACCATCTGGTATTTGTGACCTGTACACCATCTACATGGTTTCCACATTTTAACCTACTTTAGTGGGCTAAAATCAATATAGTTCATTGCATTTCTGAAAAGTATTTGCAGAACATGAATAAAAAAAAATAATTAAAAATTGTGACAAAGATACCAAATTTGTACATTCCAAGTATAACGGTATATTAACATGTATTTTTTATTAAATTATCTTAATTCACCTAAAATATCCAGTAATATTTACTGCTGAAGCAAAATCAATCCAACGAGCATCGGCACAATGATAAGAGATGTAATTTCGATTGAATTTTCCAAGGACCCTTTACATCGTTATCCGGAAACGAAGTGTGTTATAACATCGTCAATTCTGAAATCGATTTTGTCAAGTCATTGGGCATTTATTTTCACACAAGATCGTATGTAACATTATGCACATAGGAAAAATAATAGACCCCCGGCGCAATCTCTTTGAAAATTGTATTTTCCTTTTTGTAACAAGACGAAACAAGTCTACAGATTATGTTTGCTAACATCCCGTTGGAAACAAAAACAATGTTTAGACCTAGTATTTCGTATATTCGGCCGTAAGGGTGTGATCACATGTTAGTCACAATTGTTTCACGTATGACCGGTAATGATTTAACCTTAACGACAAAACAATTTTAATAAAAAAAAGGAAATAACTGGATTTCTGTTTCGTGTGAAATGTAACGCATAACGATAACGTCATTTTCTAACTTAATTATTACGAAGAACAAAACTAGAATGTAAATCATCTCTGATTTACCTGTTTGAACATCTCGCGAGAGTTCATATTTGCATATTGATATAAAGAATTCTGTTACAACAAAGCAGATTTCATCATCTAAAATTTGCGATACGAAATCGGAAACGAAAGTAACGCCAGTGTTCTTACACCTGCTACAGAAATACTTATAGTTCTCGGCATTTTCTTCTGACTATTCTTATTGGTCGATGTTCTTTATTATTTGAAAGCAAAAGTTACGAATTTGCCGGTGACGATTATCTATAAATCAGTCAGCACAATGCACTTCGGAAGTGAAAAGTAACGCGAGAAACGACACAAAAATACGGTCGTATAATCTTTGAAATTTGTTAATTTCAATTTTTTTTTTAGGGAAGAGTAGCATACACTTATAAAGGCATCTTTAGATGTATTTATACTTTTCTTACAGAAATACACATTTTTATCACTTTTCTATCGTTATAGGAAACCAGCCCAATAGCAAATTATGGTCCATATATATAATATATATATATAAATGATTACATGAAGGAAACATTACAATTGTTATTCCAGGATTTTTCTGTCCATCACCCTAACTAATTTAGGCAACAGAACTTAGTCCAGTTTTGCTCTAATCTCATGTGAATTTGTTCACTACTTGACAGGAAAGTGGTCGAAATAGGCCTCAAGGCTGTTGAAAATAGAACGTTGGTTTCCTTTGCATGGGTTTACAGACAGAAAAACTTGTTTATAAGAATTAATTTTATTTTGTTTTTGCCAAAATTCAAACAAAGCACTTGAAGAGTAATGCTGTATTACAGCATTATTCAACATTTTTTTTCTAGAATACATTTTTAGCTAACCTGGCCCATATATAGGGCCAAGTGAGCTTTTCCCATCACTTTGCGTCCGTCGTCCTTCGTCGTCGTTAACTTTTACAAAAATCTTCTCCTCTGAAACGACTTGGCCAAATTAAACCAAACTTGGCCACAATCATCATTGGGGTATCTAGTTTACAATAATGTGTTGCGTGACCCTGCCAACCAAGATGTCCGCCATGGCTAAAAATAGAACATAGGGGTAAAATACAGTTTTTGGCTTATAACTCCAAAACCAAAGCATTTAGAGCAAATCTGACATGGGGTAATTTTTAATCAGGTAAAGATCTATCTGCCCTGAAATTTTCAGACAAATTGGACAACCAGTTGTTTGGTTGCTGCCCCTGAATTAGTAATTTTAAGGAAATTTTGCAGTTTTTGCTTATTATCTTGAATATTATTATAGATAGAGATAAACTGTAAACAGCAATAATGTTCAGCAAAGTAAGATTTACAAATAAGTCAACATGACCAAAATTGTCAGTTGACCCCTTAAGGAGTTATTGCCCTTTATAGTCATCTTTTACCACTTTTTCGTAATATTTGTAATCTTTTACAAAAATCTTCTCCTCTGAAACTACGGGATCAAGTTTAACCAAACTTGGCCTCAATTATCATTGGAGTATCTAGTTTAAAAAATGTGTGGGGTGACCTGGCCAACCAACTAAGATGGTGGCTATGACTAAAAATAGAACATAGGGGTAAAATGTAGATTTTGGCTTATAATTCTGAAACCAAAGCATTTAGAGCAAATCTGACTGGGTTAAATTATTAACCCTTTCCTTCATAATGACGCTTTTTGACGCCACCCCCTTTACTCCATAATGACGCTTTTTGACGCTACCCCCTTTACTCCATAACAGAGTTTGGGAAATCTTTTTTCCCCTGGTGGTCCTTGAAGAAAATCCACTGGTCCTCACTATTAATTCTATTTAAATATACTAAAATTGTGTCAGTCCCACGCAAAATTTTGGGGGTAAAATCCTCTAGACTGACCTTTTTTGCGAACTCTGCCATAATGATGCCTTTTGACGCCTGTGCAGTGCCTCAGTTAAAACGTCTTGCCTAAGACAAATAAGAATTAGACTTAATAAAAGTTGTATCTAATATAAACAGAATATTCATGAGAATATCTGATCGGAATTTCATAAATGAAATATTTGCTTTAACAATGCAACTTTAAACCTGATGATTTTTTTTATTGAAAAAATCCTATGCAAATCAAGTATGCTAAAAAATAATTTCCATAGAGTAAAGGGTTAATCAAGTCAAGATCTATCTGCCCTGAAATTTTCAGACGAATCAGACAACTGGTTGTTGGATTGCTGCCCCTGAATTGGTAATTTTTAAAGAAATTTTAACGTTTTTGGTTATTATCTGAAGTATGTCCAGTGCACGATGTTTTGTCGATATTGTCAACATCGCAATGTCAACTTTATAGTGTCGTTATTGTGTTAACATTGTATCCTATCTTTATGTTCTGTATCTTTGTCATATCGTATATGGACCATAATTTGGTATTCAGCCTTTGGTTTCTTTTTGTATCCTTTTTTATAAGTTCTAAAACTTTAACTTTTATTCTGTGGGTTGTGTTGGTGTTAGAACAGTATTAATGGAACAATTGAGTTTTTCAAGAAAAAATTAATACATTTTGATTCACCGTTTACGTGATAGGAAACCAAACAGGAAACCAATCTTTATTTTCTTTATTTTGCACAATATATTTCAAAAGACATAAATGAACACCATTACTAGTGTTACTTGCTTCATGTTAATATTTTAAATCTATATATTTTCCATGTTAAATTAAAGTTTTTTTTAAACGTGACAGGAAACCATAAGAAACCGAAAGCATTTTTTATACGACCGCAAAAATTTTAATTTTTTGGTCGTATATTGCTATCACGTTGGCGTCGTCGTCGTCGTCGTCCGCGTCGTCGTCGTCCGAATACTTTTAGTTTTCGCACTCTAACTTTAATAAAAGAGAATAGAAATCAATGAAATTTTAATATAAGGTTTATGACCACAAAAGGAAGGTTGGGATTGATTTTGGGAGTTTTAGTCCCAACATTTTAGGAATTAGGGGCCAAAAAGGGCCCAAATAAACATTTTCTTGGTTTTCGCACTATAACTAGTTTAAGTGAATAGAAATCTATGAAATTTTGACACAAGGTTTATGACCACAAAAGGAAGGTTGGGATTGATTTTGGGAGTTTTGGTTCCAACAGTTTAGGAATTAAGGGCCAAAAAAGGGCCCAAATAAGCATTATTCTTGGTTTTCGCACAATAACTTTAGTATAAGTAAATAGAAATCAATGAAATTTTAACACAAGGTTTATGACCACAAAAGGAAGGTTGGGATTGATTTTTGGAGTTGAGGTCACAACAGTTTATAAATTAGGGGCCAAAAAGGGGCCCAAATAAGCATTATTTTTGGTTTTTGCACCATAACTTTAGTATAAGTAAATAGAAATCTATGAAATTTAAACACAAGGTTTATGACCATAAAAGGAAGGTTGGGTTTGATTTTGGGAGTTTTGGTCCTAACAGTTTAGGAATAAGGGGCCCAAAGGGTCCAAAATTGAACTTTGTGTGATTTCATCAAAAATTGAATAATTGGGGTTCTTTGATATGCCGAATCTAACTATGTATGTAGATTCTTAATTTTTGGTCCCGTTTTCCAATTGGTCTACATTAAGGTCAAAAGGGTCCAAAATTAAACTTAGTTTGATTTTAACAAAAATTGAATCCTTGGGGTTCTTTGATATGCTGAATTTAAAAATGTACAAAGACCCATCAAAACAACATTTGATACAAAAATTTAACAATACTTTTAGATATTTGGATGATATATTGGCTCTAAATAATGACGACTTCAGTATGTATACTAAAGAAATTTATCCTGTAGAACTTACTTTAAATAAAGCTAATGATAACAATGACCACTGCCCTTTCCTCGATCTTGATATCTATATCATAAACGGGAAGCTTAATACAAAAATTTATGATAAAAGAGATGATTTTTCATTTCCTATTGTTAATTATCCATTTTTAGATGGTGACGTTCCCTTGTCACCATCTTATGGTGTTTATATATCTCAACTTGTACGATTCGCTCGTGTATGTAACAATGTATTAGATTTTAGCGAGAGAAATTTATGTATTACTGAAAAATTATTACACCAGGGTTTTCGATATCACAAACTGGTCAAAACATTTACTAAATTTTATCACCGGTATAAGGAAATAATTCGTAAATATAACTCAACATGCAGACATCTTATACGTTCAGGTATTTCACATCCAAAATTTTATGGAAATATTCTTTATAAAGCACAAAAATGTCAGTATTCTCCTCAGAAACTAACAAAACCTTTAAATAGACTTATTAAAAGGGGATATAGTTACGATACTGTTGTCAGGTCATTAAAGATTGCATATTTTGGCTTTAACATTGATTCACTGATAGGGTCTTTGCATCGGAACTAAACACATTTATTTCTAAAAAAACAGTTGTTGGCATGACACGGGTTATGTTCTTCTCATATATTTTATGATAGTATGATACTAAACCCCTAACGGGAGGGATTGTACCTGATATTCATATGATGAAGACATAATCTTTCAATCAGTTTAATTGAGGTCTGGAGCTGGCATGTCAGCTAACTGCTAGTAGTCTGTTGTTATTTATGTATTATTGTCATTTTATTTATTTTCTTTTGTTACATCTTTTGACATCAGACTCGGACTTCTCTTGAACTGAATTTTAATGTGCGTATTGTTATTCTTTTACTTTTCTACATTGGCTAGAGGTATAGGGGGAGGGTTGAGATCTCATAAACATGTTTAACCCCGCCGCAATTTTGCGCCTGTCCCAAGTCAGGAGCCTCTGGCCTTTGTTAGTCTTGTATGATTTTAAATTTTAGTTTCTTGTGTATAATTCGGAGTTTAGTATGACGTCCATTATCACTGTACTATTATGCATATTTTAGGGGCCAGCTGAAGGACACCTACGGGTGCGGGAATTCTCGCTACATTGAAGACCCATTGGTTGCCTTCGGCTGTTGTTTGCTCTATGGTCGGGTGGTTGTCGCTTTGACATATTCACCATTTCCTTTCTCAATTTTACTTAGATTTTTAATTATTGGCCTAGTTTTCAAGTTGGTCCAAATGGGGGTCCAAAATTAAACTTTGTTTGATTTCATCAAAAATTGAATAAATGGGTTCTTTGATATGCTAAATCTAACTGTGTATGCAGATTCTAAATTTTTGGTCCAGTTTTCAAATTGGTCTACATTAAGGTCCAAAGGGTCCAAAATTAAACTAAGTTTGATTTTAACAAAAATTAAATTCTTGGGCTTATTTGATATGCTTTATCTAAATATGTACTTTGATTTTTGATTATGGGCCCAGTTTTCAAGTTGGTCCAAATCAGGATTCCATATCAAGTATTGTGCAATAGCAAGAAATTTTCAATTGCACAGTATTGCACAATAGCAAGAAATATCTAATTGCACAATATTGTGCAATAGCAATTAATTTTCAATTGGAGTTATCTTTCTTTGTATAGAATAGTAGTTGATAATATATGTTGGAAATTTGCCAGACATGACTATGATGTTATTTTCTATTTTTATTTGCCAATAACTTTATGTAAATAACTTCATTGGAAATTTGCCAATATAAAATGTTGCTGATGAAGTTTTTTTTATTGTTTTATACAATAAACAATGTATATTCACTTTTACTACCAACCAATCTTTACCATTCGGTGATAACAAGCACTTTATTTTACATTTTAATATTTTATGATGTATTTAAAAGAGTAGTTATTGTTGCAAACTCCATTAGAAATTTGAATTGATATCAGTTTTGGAAAAAGGGAAACGGGGATGTGAAAAAAAAGGGGGGGGGGGTTTAAATTTTTCTCATTTCAGATTTCATAAATAAAAAGAAAATTTCTTCAAACATTTTTTTGAGAGGATTAATATTCAACAGCATAGTGAATTGCTCAAAGGCAAAAAAAAACTTTTAAGTTCATTAGACCACATTCATTCTGTGTCAGAAACCTATGCTGTGTCAACTATTTAATTTTAGATTTAAAAAGTTTGAAGAAGAAATCTTTAATTGATTTGTAAAATCTTGACATTTGTTTTGTGTAAAAAAAAACCATGTAATGTCAAAAATTTGATCACAATCCAAATTCAGAGCTGTATCACGCTTGAATGTTTTGTCCATACTTGCCCCAACTGTTCAGGGTTCGACCTCTGCGTTCGTATAAAGCTGTGCCCTGCGGAGCACCTGGTTGTTAAGAGCAATACTCCTTTTAATTGTTGCCGTTCTGTTTTTTTTTATCGATAAACGTTAAATGCTTGGATTAATGTCCCGATTGGCTTTCCATAGATTTTACAAGACGTCTTACAGAAATGTGTTTCATTTAACCATGGGCAGTCATTGACGGAGAATTTGTTCAGCCTAATATTATTTATGATGTATCAATACAATTAATAAACTTTTTAACTGTAAACAATACTGTAAATCGTAGGTAAGCGTTTTCAAACGTGAATTTGATGACGTCATTTATCTTTTCTTGTTTTTGTAAATATGCGCAAAATTCACTACTCATACGGGTTTTTTGTACCAATTCTCGTATTTATATAGTAACTTACCTTTTAATAAATATTCTTAGTCAGTCTGTATTTACTAAATTCGTCAGAACATCGCTCAGAATCAACCAAAACAAAATGTTCATCTATTACGATTATTCCCCTTTGTATGTATGGCGGCCTTTGTTGAACATATTTTAGACGTTTTAAGACCATGATATAAAATCGCAAAAAAAAGATTTTAGACCATTCTAAGGACTTGAAGTATGTTTGATATAATGACGTTATTGACGGGTCTGAGGCCTAAATTAAAATATTGTTTGTTTGCCCTTTTCTGACCCTATGTTTTGAAACAGAGTAGGTAGGTAGGTAAAATATTTTATTTTTTTCCCCAAAAAAATAACTTGGCTCGGTATATTTTTTTCATGGGTAGGCAGGTAGGTATAATATTTTATTTTATAGATACAAAATCTGCATAATGTCATTTTTGTCTGTTTTGCTTTGCTAATAAGTTTCTGGGACTACGTTTTGAAAAAAAATGTAGAATGTGAAGTTAATTCATATGCACTACTATTTTGTTTTCAAATATCAAAATATAGAGCTGTGCCGCATATTTTCAACGTTTATATATGCCTGGAACTTTGAAGAGTTTTAACTTGCACTTATATTCTGTACTACGTACCTTGTACGCTTACCTCTACCTAAAGGTTTTCTGTAAGGGATAACTTTGTCCTGGTAAAATATGTCCGGGCAGACATACATTACTAGTAGAAAAGGTCCCTAGTGTTTACATTTCCGTGTGTGCCTATGTTTCCAATAAAAATGCTACAAGACTTAAAATCAATTGTCACGTATTTTACATCACATTTATAAATGATCTGTATGGAAAACTTGGGCGATTTTACTGCCAAATATTCTCCACTTTACAGGCTTTTGTAACCTTTGGTTCATGTCAGATATAAATAATATAGCAATGCTGGTCGAAGGCATTGTTAACATAATCATCCTGATCTACGGATCACAAAAGGCCATCCCTACATAGAATACAACGTCCGTTTACACAAAATAGTTTGTACACACGTTGATAATTTTGTATTAAACGAACTTTTTTGTAAATGAACCCTGCTCTTCAAGTATAAAGATGCAGAGTTAACGTACGTCATATCATGATTTCAAAGCGTTCAACATCGATTTCAAACAAATGCTTTGAAACTCTAAATGCAAGTGTGCATGTCAAACGCTCACTTGATACCAAACGGACTAGACCTTATGTGATAAAGATAAAACCCGAGGATTCCGGTAAAAAAGTTTTGAGCGGGAAATACAAATATAAGATTTTTTGTAGGAACGAAAAAATAAAATAATATAAAATCTTGCTGGTAAATACAAATAAAAGATTTTCAGGCGGAACGAATTTATAGGGTCGGTCGGTAAAGGGCAAACAAACAATATTTTAATTTAAACCCGAGCAGAAAAATATTCTGTTGCAATTTGTTTAAGGTTTATCCTAGATTGACTGGACTATATGTTGAAAATGTATTTTTATGCTTTGATATTTAAATAAGTTTTAATTTCTCATCAACAAAGAAGTCACATGACACAGATTTCTTAATTCTTTAGTGAATTTTAGCATAGACGGATCCAGGGGAGAATTGGTTGATTATGAAACATGAAACATGAAAACTTAATTAAACGCCTATTTCTACATATACAATATGTATTCAATGGCGTTGTACATAAATGACATATAAAATACAAAAATACTATACAAAAATACAATATGTATGTACTATACCAAAAATTGAAAATATACACTGTGATACACAAGAAAAAAGTCTGAAAAGTTCAAAATAATTTTCGAAATACAATGTTTTCAACCGACATTTAAAAGTATCCAAAGATTCAGAGTTTCTTACATTTGTACCTAGTTCATTCCACAATTTTGGCCCAATAGTACTAAAGCTTCTATCTGAAAAAGTTTTCTTTTTGTTATATGGGACTGCATAACAACCAATAGATGACTCTGACAACCTTAATGAACGTTTCGACACTTGAGGATTTAACAAATTGATCAAATATGACGGTGCATTACCTACATGACAGTTGTACATATATGTTAAGATTTTGAATGTAATTCTAGCTTTGATCGGAAGCCAGTGTAAGTCAAACAATGCCTGCTTGGCACTATCATACTTAGAACGGTTGAACACAAGTTTGGCACACATATTCTGTATACGTTGCAATTTATATAAATCAGTTTGTGAAATTCCAAAAAGTATAACATTGCAATAATCTAAATGTGATATAACCAAAGATAAGACCAAAGTTTCAGTTGCTTCTTTCGATAGATAGGATCTTATGCACTTTATTTTGTAGTAGTTCATCATTGCTGTTTTACATTTTTTAGTAATATGGTCTTTGAAGTTTAGAGTCTCATCATCCAGAAAAGCTCCTAAGTACCGTATACATGTTTTTGATTTTATAACATCTCCACAAATGATTATTTCTTTTGTCTGACATTTAGAGAGTTGGTGTTGACTGCCAAAGAGAATAAACTCTGTTTTCGCATTGTTCATTTTTAGTTTGTTACTGTTCATCCAGGTGTTTATATGAACAGCGCAGTCCTGTAAGTCAGGAATTGCATCCATCTCATTCGTTAATGTTGGCACAAAACGTTTATTAGCAGTATGGTCGTCGGCAAATCCGTACACAGTAATAGATGGTGGAATAATGTCGAATAGAGTTCCGGCGTAGACTAAATAAAGCCAGGGACCTAAGCAACTTCCCTGTGGTACGCTACACTCAAGTTGTCGCTCTGATGATGTTGTAGAGCTGACATTTACACGACAGCTTTGAGGTCTCAAATAGGAATCAATCCATTTAAGTGCGGTTCCATTTACACCGTACTGATATTCGAGTGCTTTTATCAAAATACTATGATCTACAGTATCGAATGCTGCACTTAAATCAACGGCGATCATAGCGGTGACTTCTTTATGCTCCATCCCATTGAGTATGTCATTAACGAGTCGTAGAAGGGCAGATTCGCACGAATGGAATTGACGATACGCAGATTGGTTTGTAGGAAGGAGATCATGATCTTTCACGTGTTTATTCAGTCTTATATAGCGCACATTTTTCAATTAATTTTGACAGGAAAGACAAGTTGCTTACTGGTCTATAATTTGAGTAAATTAGTTCAAGACCAGCCTTTTTCAGCAGAGGCCTGACTACCGCTTGCTTCCATCTTAATGGGAAGACGCCTTGACTAAGAGACAAGTTAACTAACTTTGTGATAACAGGCAACAATTCACTAAGGAACGATTTAAGTACTTTAGTAGGCAAAATGTCAAGTTCTCATGATTTACATTGCAATTTATTTATGATGGTCTTAACTTCGCCTTCTGAAAGATTTTTAAATGATGTGAATTCCGTGATAACCAAGTCTAGACTACGGCCGTGAATATGCGTTGGAAAGTCTACATGTTGTATTAATCCGAGTGCATCGAGAGAGTTATTGAATTCCGAAATCGCATTACTGTTTTCCTCGATGTGCAAGTTAAAATCACCCATGATTATTAGATTTGAATACGTAGGGACTATATCTTCTAGAAACTGAAAGAATTCGTTCACAAATTGATTTGGTGTCGCTAAGGATGGTGGTCTGTAAATACCAATGCAATTTATTGTTATAGATTTAAATACTAGTTGCCATATTCCATACTCAAAACACGATTTTGTGCCGGAAAACAGTTTACACATTTTAATACTGCTTCGACATGATAGGGCAACGCCGCCACCGATTCTATTTTGCCTGTTTGAAACGCTTATTTTGTACCCATTTTGATTAAGATCTGATGTTTCGAATTGATATTGCTTTTCATCGTAATACCAGGTTTCTGTTAAAATTGCAAAGTCAACATTTTGTTCATGTAGCATTTGCCCAACGAGGACGTCTTTTTTGACTAGCGATCGGCAATTGACAGATCATAAAGGGAATCACTGAAGCATGACTAGAGCCCCCTTAGGTCAGTCACCTTTTGAAAAGTTCTGGATCCGCCACTGTTTATAAGTGTGATCAAATTGCAAGTTTTTCAAGTGTTGATTTTTGAGGATGACTAAAAATACTGAATGTCTTCAATGAAAATTATGTTGAAACTATCCTTTAACATATAGAAGATACTAAATGCCTTTACTATTACATCTGACCATTTAAGCAAAATAATGGCAACACCAGTACGTTCATTGGCTTCTGCCATTGTCAATTTCTCAGTAATGTTTTAAAGTTAGTTAGTTTATTGTTTCAATAACTTATATATAAAAAAAGTTTACAAAATTTGGCTACTTGTACGTTGTTTATATTTATTATTTTTGTATGATTTCAGGATCGCACCAGTTCTCTAGACAGTATGAAATTTTCTGCATTTGAAAGTCAGCTGTTAGACATTATGAAATCTTCTGGTGACAACAATGATATGCTTAAAGGTAAGGAATTAAACCAGTGCTCTTTGTGTCCTTAATATAATTATAGAAGTCACTTAAAGTCTTTTTCCCTAAAACTCAGAAGTGTGGTGACCCCTCAGGCCTGTCAAGCCACTCGATAACTATTAAGTCATAAATTGTTTATGTTATGAGAAACAGGACGGTAGGCCTACTAGTCCAGTCCCCTAACTTTTTGAGTTTGGTTAATTTCCTACATGAAGTAACATCAATAGTTTAATTTGACAACACTTGTACCTGGAAATGTTTTGTCGAACCACTTTAATTACTTCTATGTGAGGGAAAGATTTTATATTTTATCTGCAGCTTGATAATGTTGTTCACAATTTTGGCACTCATTTACCGTGCAGCCGCTTTCAATTATTTAAGACATTACAATTTCTTCTAGTTGCATGACATGTATATATTAAAATTCGTTTTGAAATAATATAATGAATGAAGCAATAGAACTCTTTTACCATGGCCATTATTTCTGTTATTTGTTTCACTTTCCATATACCAACAAAAATACAAATTCATACACAATTTTATATTGATTCGTTGTAGCTCTTAAATTTGGAAAATAAGAGTAGACATCAAATTCCAAAGATCTGTGACAAAAATCATTTAGCAGACTTGGTTTTGTTATATCTGTATATCATATATTACACTGTATTACAGTAAACAAATTGGCAGATTATTCACCATTATTGAGATTGTACAATTGTAAAGGATTGTTCAATACGCTTTTAAATGCTACAAATGGCTGAATATGAGGAAATAAAGTGTTTTTATACTGGTACTGAACAAAGCTAAATTTAAATCAATGGAATTTATCTAATCTACAGTTTTAAAGTTTGATTTTATTTGTGATTTTCAGCCAATAATTACTTTAATTCATCAGGAATGTTTTTCACACAATTACTTGTATTAAGAAAAAATGCAGGAATTTCATCATTATTAAGCTTTACATTCTTTTCAGTCTTTGACAAAATGTATATAACAGAAAATAATTGACTGCATTCATCACCTTTAGATAAATACATGCCGAAGGTTATTCTGTCAAGGTTTCAAATAATGAGCTTCAATCTATTCATTTATGGATTAATTTTGCTACTTTTTATGTAATAGTGGTAAAAGACTTGAGTATATCATGGACTGGAAAGGGTTTCAAATAATTTCTTCTCTGACACGATGGTGGTACATCACATTTTGCCTGAAACCTGAAACTTGATGAATATGATTTTTTATACGCCCGTCAAAATTTTGACGGGACGTATTATGGTATACAAATGTCCGGTGTCCGTCTGTCTGTCCATCTGTCCGTCTGTCCGGTGTAAACATGTCGCACCATAACTTGAGAACGACTTATCCAAATTTCATGACACTTAATATAGTTGTTTCTTATGATGGTCAAATGATCTGTATACTTTTTGGTGAAAATAAGATTTAAACTTTTTGAGTTAAGGCACTTTATAACTAAAACAAGGGTGTGTTTTTTTCACATGTCGCACTGTATCTCAAAAACGATTCTTGATTATGACTTAAAACTTTAAACACTTCTTAGTTATATTAATCTCAATATCTGTATACTTTTTGGAGTTGATTCAAAATTTCATTTTTGAGTTATTGAGTATTTTGTAAAAAAGGGGGAGGTTTTTTTTACATGTCGCGCCATATCTCAAAAACTATTTAAGATTATTGCTTAAAACTTTACACATGTCTTTGTTATATTAATCTAAAGATCTGTATACTTTTTGGTGATGATTCAAAATTTCATTTTTGAGTTATTGAGTATTTTGTAAAAAAGGGGAGGTTTTTATACGACCGCAAAAATTTTAATTTTTTGGTCGTATATTGCTATCACGTTGGCGTCGTCGTCGTCGTCCGAATACTTTTAGTTTTCGCACTCTAACTTTAGTAAAAGTGAATAGAAATCAATGAAATTTTAACACAAGGTTTATGACCACAAAATGAAGGTTGGGATTGATTTTGGGAGTTTTGGTCCCAACATTTTAGGAATTAGGGGCCAAAAAGGGCCCAAATAAGCATTTTCTTGGTTTTCGCACTATAACTTTAGTTTAAGTAAATAGAAATCAATGAAATTTTAACACAAGGTTTATGACCACAAAAGGAAGGTTGGGATTGATTTTTATACGACCGCAAAATTTGAAAAAATTTTCGTCGTATATTGCTATCACGTTGGCGTCGTCGTCTGCGTCGTCGTCGTCGTCCGAATACTTTTAGTTTTCGCACTCTAACTTTAGTAAAAGTGAATGGAAATCTATGAAATTTTAACACAAGGTTTATGACCACAAAAGGAAGGTTGGTATTGATTTTGGGAGTTTTGGTCCCAACATTTTAGGAATTAGGGGCCAAAAAGGGCCCAAATAAGCATTTTCTTGGTTTTCGCACTATAACTTTAGTTTAAGTTAATAGAAATCTATGAAATTTTGACACAAGGTTTATGACCACAAAAGAATGGTTGGGATTGATTTTGGGAGTTTTGGTTTCAACAGTTTAGGAATTAGGGGCCAAAAAAGGGCCCAAATAAGCATTATTCTTGGTTTTCGCACAATAACTTTAGTTTAAGTAAATAGAAATCAATGAAATTTAAACACAATGTTAATGACTACAAAAGGAAGGTTGGTATTGATTTTGGGAGTTGAGGTCCCAACAGTTTAGGAATAAGGGGCCAAAAAGGGACACAAATAAGCATTTTTCTTGGTTTTCGCACCATAACGTTAGTATAAGTAAATAGAAATCTATGAAATTTAAACACAAGGTTTATGACCATAAAAGGAAGGTTGGTATTGATTTTGGGAGTTTTGGTCCCAACAGAATAAGGGGCCCAAAGGGTCCAAAATTTAACTTTGTTTGATTTCATCAAAATTGAATAATTGGGGTTCTTTGATATGCCGAATCTAACTGTCATGACTGTGTATGTAGATTCTTAACTTTTGGTCCCGTTTTCAAATTGGTCTACATTAAGGTCCAAAGGGTCCAAAATTAAACTTAGTTTGATTTTGACAAAAAATGAATCAGTTAGGTTCTTTGATATGCTGAATCTAAAAATGTACTTAGATTCTTGATTATTGGCCCAGTTTTCAAGTTGGTCCAAATCGGGGTCCAAAATTAAACTTTGTTTGATTTCATCAAAAATTGAATAAATGGGGTTCTTTGATATACCAAATCTAACTGTGTATGTAGATTCTTCATTTTTGGTCCTGTTTTCAAATTGGTCTACACTAAAGTAAAAATTGAAATCTTGGGGTTCTTTGATATGCTGAATCCAAAAATGTACTTAGATTTTTTATTATGGGCCCAGTTTTCAAGTTGGTCCAAATCAGGATCTAAAATTATTATATTAAGTATTGTGCAATAGCAAGTCTTTTCAATTGCACAGTATTGCGCAATGGCAAGAATTATCTAATTGCACAATATTGTGAAATAGCAAATTTTTTTTTAATTAGAGTTATCTTTCTTTGTCCAGAATAGTAAGCAAGAAATATCTAATTGCAAAATATTGTGCAATAGCAAGATTTATTTTTAATTGGAGTTATCTTTCTTTGTCCAGAATCAACTTAAATCTTTGTTATATACATTTGTACAATATACAATGTATATTCACTTTTTACTACCAACTAATAAATTAAAATAATCTTTACCATTCAGTGATAACAAGCAGTTTTTTTACATCTTATTTCCTTATCTTATCTAAAATGTTTTTAGATATGTATGTTGGACATTTGCCAGACATGACTATGATGTCATTTTCTATTTTTATTTGCCAATAACTTTATGTAAATAACTTCATTGGAAATTTGCCAATATAAAATGTTGCTGATGAAGTTTTTTTTATTGTTTTATACAATAAACAATGTATATTCACTTTTACTACCAACCAATCTTTACCATTCAGTGATAACAAGCACTTTATTTTACATTTTAATATTTTATGATGTATTTAAAAGAGTAGTTATTGTTGCAAACTCCATTAGAAATTTGAATTGATATCAGTTTTGGAAAAAGGGAAACGGGGATGTGAAAAAAAGGGGGGGGGGGGTTAAATTTTTCTCATTTCAGATTTCATAAATAAAAAGAAAATTTCTTCAAACATTTTTTTGAGAGGATTAATATTCAACAGCATAGTGAATTGCTAAAAGGCAAACACAAACTTTTAAATTCATTAGACCACATTCATTCTGTGTCAGAAACCTATGCTGTGTCAACTATTTAATTTTAGATTTAAAAAGTTTGAAGAAGAAATCTTTAATTGTAAAATTTGTAAAATCTTGACATTTGTTTTGTGTAAAAAAAAACCCATGTAATGTCAAAAATTTGATCACAATCCAAATTCAGAGCTGTATCACGCTAGAATGTTTTGTCCATACTTGCCCCAACTGTTCAGGGTTCGACCTCTGCGGTCGTATAAAGCTGCGCCCTGCGGAGCACCTGGTTGGAGTTGAGGTCACAACAGTTTATGAATTAGGGGCCAAAAAGGGGCCCAAATAAGCATTATTTTTGCACCATAACTTTAGTATAAGTAAATAGAAATCTATGAAATTTAAACACAAGGTTTATGACCATAAAAGGAAGGTTGGGTTTGATTTTGGGAGTTTTGGTCCTAACAGTTTAGGAATAAGGGGCCCAAAGGGTCCAAAATTGAACTTTGTGTGATTTCATCAAAAATTGAATAATTGGGGTTCTTTGATATGCCGAATCTTACTATGTATTTAGATTCTTAATTTTTGGTCCTGTTTTCCAATTGGTCTACATTAAGGTCCAAAGGGTCCAAAATTAAACTTAGTTTGATTTTAACAAAAATTGAATCCTTGGGGTTCTTTGATATGCTGAATTTAAAAATGTACTTAGATTTTTAATTATTGGCCTAGTTTTCAAGTTGGTCCAAATGGGGGTCCAAAATTAAACTTTGTTTGATTTCATCAAAAATTGAATAAATGGGTTCTTTGATATGCCAAATCTAACTGTGTATGTAGATTCTTAATTTTTGGTCCAGTTTTCAAATTGGTCTACATTAAGGTCCAAAGGGTCCAAAATTAAACCAAGTTTGATTTTAACAAAAATTAAATTCTTGGGCTTATTTGATATGCTTTATCTAAATATGTACTTTGATTTTTGATTATGGGCCCAGTTTTCAAGTTGGTCCAAATCAGGATTCCATATCAAGTATTGTGCAATAGCAAGAAATTTTCAATTGCACAGTATTGCACAATACATGTAGCAAGAAATATCTAAATTGCACAAATATTGTGCAATAGCAATTAATTTTCAATTGGAGTTATCTTTCTTTGTATAGAATAGTAGTTGAATATATGTTGGAAATTTGCCAGACATGACTATGATGTCATTTTCTATTTTTATTTGCCAATAACTTTATGTAAATAACTTCATTGGAAATTTGCCAATATAAAATGTTGCTGATGAAGCTTTTTTAGCTCACCTGGCCCGAAGGGCCAAGTGAGCTTTTCCCATCACTTTGCGTCCGGCGTCCGGCGTCCGTCGTCGTCCGTCGTCGTTAACTTTTACAAAAATCTTCTCCTCTGAAACTACTGGGCCAAATTACACCAAACTTGGCCACAATCATCATTGGGGTAACTAGTTTAAAAAATGTGTGGCGTGACCCGGCCAACCAACCAAGATGGCCGCCATGGCTAAAAATAGAACATAGGGGTAAAATGCAGTTTTTTGGTTATAACTCAAAAACCAAAGCATTTAGAGCAAATCTGACATGGGGTAAAATTGTTTATCAGGTCAAGATCTATCTGCCCTGAAATTTTCAGATGAATCGGACAACCCGTTGTTGGGTTGCTGCCCCTGAATTGATAATTTTAAGGAAATTTTGCTGTTTTTGGTTATTATCTTGAATATTATTATAGATAGAGATAAACTGTAAACAGCAATAATGTTCAGCAAAGTAAGATCTACAAATAAGTCGACATGACCAGAATGGTCAGTTGACCACTTTAGGAGTTATTGCCCTTTTTAGTCCATTTTTAACCATTTTTCGTAAATCTTAGTTATCTTTTAAAAAAATCTTCTCCTCTGAAACTACTGGGACAAATTAATCCAAACTTGGCCACAATCATCATTGGAGTATCTTGTTTAAAAAATGTGTGGCGTGACTCGGCCAACCAACCAAGATGGCCGCCATGGCTAAAAATAGAACATAGGGGTAAAATGCAGTTTTTGGCTTATTACTCAAAAACCAAAGCATTTAGAGCAAATCTGTCAGGGGGTAAAATTGTTCATCAGGTCAAGATCTATCTGCCCTGAAATTTTCAGATGAATCGAACAACCCGTTGTTGGGTTGCTGCCCCTGAATTGATAATTTTAAGGAAATTTTGCTGTTTTTGGTTATTATCTTGAATATTATTATAGATAGAGATAAACTGTAAACAGCAATAATGTTCAGCAAAGTAAGATCTACAAATAAGTCAACATGACCAAAATGGTCAGTTGACCGCTTTAGGAGTTATTGCCCTTTATAGTCTATTTTTAACCATTTTTCGTAAATCTTAGTAATCTTTTAGAAAAATCTTCTTCTCTGAAACTACTGGGCCAAATTTAACTAAACTTGGCCATAATCATCATTGGGGTATATAGTTTAAAAAATGTGTCCGGTGACCCGGCCAACCAACCAAGATGGCCGCCATGGCTAAAAATAGAACATAGGGGTAAAATGCAGTTTTTGGCTTATAACTCAAAAACCAAAGCATTAAGAGCAAATCTGACAGGAAGTAAAATTGTTGATCAGGTGAAGATCTATCTGCCCTGGAATTTTCAGATGAATCGGATAATCGGTTGTTAGGTTGCTGCCCCTGAATTGGTAATTTTGAGGAAATTTTGCTGTTTTTTTTTGTTATCTTGAATATTATTATAGATAGAGATAAACTGTAAACAGCAATAATGTACAGCAAAGTAAGAACTAAAAATAAGTCACTATGACCAATTAGTCAATTGACCCCCTAAGGAGTTATTGCCCTTCATAGTCAATTTTTAACAATTTTCTTAAAATTTGAAGATTTTCAATAACATTTTCCACAGAAAGTACTGTTATAGGTAGAGATAATTGTAAGCAGCAAGAATGATTAGTAAAGTAAGATCTACAAACACATCACCATCACCAAAACACAATTTTGTCATGAATCCATCTGTGTCCATTGTTTAATATTCACATAGACCAAGGTGAGCGACACAGGCTCTTTAGAGCCTCTAGTTTCCTTATCTTATCTAAAATGTTTTTAGATAATGTATGTTGGACATTTGCCAGACATGACTATGATGTCATTTTCTATTTTTATTTGCCAATAACTTTATGTAAATAACTTCATTGGAAATTTGCTAATATAAAATGTTGCTGATGAAGTTTTTTTTTATTGTTTTATACAATAAACAATGTATATTCACTTTTACTACCAACCAATCTTTACCATTCAGTGATAACAAGCACTTTATTTTACATTTTAATATTTTATGATGTATTTAAAAGAGTAGTTATTGTTGCAAACTCCATTAGAAATTTGAATTGATATCAGTTTTGGAAAAAGGGAAACGGGGATGTGAAAAAAGGGGGGGGGGTTTAAATTTTTCTCATTTCAGTTTTCATAAATAAAAAGAAAATTTCTTCAAACATTTTTTTGAGAGGATTAATATTCAACAGCATAGTGAATTGCTCAAAGGCAAAAAAAACCTTTTAAGTTCATTAGACCACATTCATTCAGTGTCAGAAACCTATGCTGTGTCAACTATTTAATTTTAGATTTAAAAAGTTTGAAGAAGAAATCTTTAATTGATTTGTAAAATCTTGACATTTGTTTTGTGTAAAAAAAACCAATGTAATGTCAAAAATTTGATCACAATCCAAATTCAGAGCTGTATCACGCTTGAATGTTTTGTCCATACTTGCCCCAACTGTTCAGGGTTCGACCTCTGCGGTCGTATAAATCTGCGCCCTGCAGAGCACCTGGTTTTTACATGTTGTGCCGTATCTCAAAAACTATTTATGATTATTGCTTTAAACTTTACACACTTCTTTTTTCTATTAATCTAAAGATCTATACTTTTTGGTGATTATTCAAAATTTTATTTTTTGAGTTATTGAGTATTTTGTCAAACAGGGGAGGGTTTTTTACATGTCGCGCCGTATCTCAAAAATAATTTATGATTATTGCTTAAAACTTTACACACTTCTTTGTTATATTAATCTAAAGATCTGTATACTTTTTGGCTTTGATTCAAAATTTTGTTTTGGTAATATTTAGTTTTTTGTAAAAAAAACAGGGTGGGGAGTTTCACATGTCCCGCCCTGTTTCTAAAACAATATATGGTTATTGCTTAAAACTTTCTCAGAAACTATTTATGATTATTGCATAAGACTTCCACATAACACGTCGGGCGTATCATGCGCTCATGGCGCAGCTGTTTATTATTTCATTTAGGAATAAAAGCTGCATAAAACAGAATTATTGATTAGATGGTGTTTTAATATCATGTTAGTTTTTTTTTCTGCGTTTTTTTTTTTAGCTTTTTGCAGAGTTCGCGAAATCTTTTTTCCCTGGTGGTCCTTGAAGAAAATCTGCAGGTCCTCACTATTAATTCTATTGAAAAATACTAAAATTGTGTCAGTCCTATGCCAAATTTTGTTGGTAAAGTCTTGAGGACCACCACTTTTCGCGAACTCTTTTCGTGAACTCTGTTTTTGTACTAATTATACCAATTTATGAATATGTGGGGATATGTTATTTCAAATGGGAGATGCATTATAGGTTTCAATAAAAACAAATACATGTAATACCATACAATAAAAAATTATGGCTTTTGGGAAAGGCTCTGTGATAAAGAACATGGTGAAATGTAGGGAAAAGAAAACAACATTTGTCAGTTTGAGGAGAAACAGTTTCAATGATATCAATATATTTCTTACAAATTTTATCTGTTAAACTTTGATTGAAATGATGTAACCTTGCTACAGATACATATCTTTGAACTTGCACTAAAGAAGAGGGGTAAACATTTCTGAAGAATCAAAGGCTTGATTCATTTCGGTTTCAGATCTGTATCATTTTTTATGTGTGTTTTTTTGGAGGTTGCTGCAGGGCCTTAGGGGTGAGAGATCTGCAGCTGAGATATCCAGTACTCCATCCTTTTCATATATTTGATTATAAAAAAAAATAAACGCCCAATCATATTTTTATACAAAGTATATCTGTAGGTATTATGATTAGACTAGCTAGTACTGAGATTGATAGATTTGTCAAATATCTGATGTTGACCGAAATACTAGGTAATTATAATTACCAAGTAATTGGTCTATGGATTGTATTGAACTTTTTAATATTTCATGTAATTTTCAGATTTTTTTTATAAAACTTGATCGGTTTTAAATTATTTGCTAAATGTAATCAATATATTTGATTAATTTCAGGTAAACAGATTTATGGCTTCCCTGACAGAAATCTAATGCTAGATGATGATTCTTTGGACCAGACAGTGGCAAGCCTTACTGCCAGGGGTTCTCCACAGGGGGAAAGAATTGAACGCTTTTCACGCAAAGTATTTGTTGGAGGTCTTCCCCCAGATATTGATGAAGGTATTATAGTTTTATTGTATTCTCATAATTGATCGTGGTAGCAGCTGTTTGCTTTCAGCTTTTTAACAATTTTGATATCCATAAACAAGTTAACAGAAGTTTGGATTAAGCAAAGAAAAGATTGTTTACATTATTTTTCGTAATAACGGGCTGTGGCCACTGGACATTTTAAAGCCAATAACAATGATTCAATATAACATGCTATCATAGTAATTTATGTGTGTAGATGATTATTTTTTAAAAGCACATGTCATTATATGTATGACTGGTAATTACTGTTAACAAAGAATCAACAAAACAAACTCCAAAGGTCAAATTCAAAAAGGGTGAATACCAGCAAACCTGACAAAATCAAACGCTCCCATATATCACCCAATTTTAATTGGAATGAATTGAAATTAACTGTCATATGATTCTTCTTTACTTGAATAAATATTTTCAGGGTTTGATTTCTAGCAAAACCTCCCACTTGTATGACAGTTGTTTGTAGAAATATTTACAAAATTGATTGACTGATCATGAGTAATCCAAATAGACAATCTTAAGATATTTCTATTGCACTGTAGTGAAAACATCACTGGTGTTATGATAAGATTAAGATGAAAGAGTATATAACATAAGCTGTAATGAAAAAGGAATCTTGACGTTATTTATAATTTTATTAATATAGCAAATTGTTTTGTTTTCTTCTAGAGGAGATTACAGCAGCATTTAGAAGATTTGGTCCTCTTGTAGTTGACTGGCCCCACAAAGCCGAAAGTAAATCGTATTTTCCACCAAAAGGTAAATTTTATCTGAATAACCAAAAAAACACTTCAAAAAATATTTAAGAGACAGATTTTGTAAGATTTAGTCATTACATGTATTAATAGCACATTTCAAGGCAAAGGAGTTTATAGAGGAAAGCATGAAAACACCAAGTCTTATAAAAGATGGTATTTCATTTGAATTGCGCATTGTCCAAAGATATGATTTAAGAACAAACTCTGGAGAACAGCAATAGAGAATTTACTGATGGTGAAATTACAAAGATATAAGACTATACCACTATGTCATTAACTTATTGATTGTGGGTGGAAGTATTGTATAAGAAATGAATTGCATGTTGTAAATATGTGAAATTATATGATACTTGTCATTTCATTCCTCCAGAGAATATTTTATATATTACATGTTATATATAATGGAGTTTATCGTAGTGTATTGGGAATAGACCATATAGTTAATGATGATGAGATTTAACAGACATGCTTGATATAAGCAAAGGGAATAGAAGTATTGAACACAAAATAAAAAATGTGTGCTATACAAATCGAGCATTGAGGAAAAATCTTGATTATCATGATTATTTAAAAATATAGTGAAGTACAGAGGGCTTTAGGTCAGCAGTTTAAGTGCAAATTCTGTTGTTATTGATGACAGGAGTAAGTGTCCTTGATAAATAAGAAATTATGTAATTTCAGTGTAATATCATGTGAACTGTTCATCCATTGCTATTTTGATATGTTGTTACTGAGGCCACAATTAAAAATATTTTGGTTTGTCCAAACCCTACCCAAAGGTTGAGACAGTTGGTAGGTAGGTATTTTCTTTTTCTTTTTTTCAAAGAGAGAAATTGAAGTACCGGGTGTTTATTAGTCTTCATGCCTATCTGATAAAAAAAAAAACTTCTTCAAATCAGAACAATAAAAGAATTTAAGTAGGTAGCTTTTTTCTGGGTAGGTAGCGTTTGGGCAAATAAACCTATTCTTTTTTATGGCCTGATGGAAGGTCAAGTTTGACATTGACTATTTCAACTTACTTTTGCTGTTCAGAGGTTTTGGTTTTACTTTTTGATAGGTTGGATCATACATTTGTACATGTACATAGCTGTCCTTTTATATAATTATATTCAACAACTGTTACAATAAAAAAACAACAGTAATCCTGGTTCATTGTCAATTTTGACAGCTCATTTCTTTTTATATGAATAAATGATCGGTGTCAAGTATTAGCCGCTGTACATTTACTAAGTAACTAAGGTCACTAATGTTACCTATTGTTTTACGTTGCCTATTGTTTACGTAACGATTATGCAATGAATATGGAAGTCGCCATTCGCCGATTCAAGGACATAGTTTCTGGAAACAAAACAACCTCATCTTAACAAACGGTGAGTGAATCAACTTATGTTCCAATAGCAAATACGCTTGCAAATCACAACTCAAACCATTCAGAGAATGTATTTTCCGTAGATAATAACTCTGTGTATACGAATGCAAACCCAACAACAACAACAAACTTCTATCACAAACTACCTAAGCTTGATCTACCGAACTTTACAGGAGACATATTAACATGGCAGACATTTTGGGAATCGTTTGAGACAACCATTCATCACAATCCCTCTTTATCAAATATACAAAAGTTCAGCTATCTCAAATCTCAGGTACACAGTGAAGCCGCACAATGCATATCCGGTTTATCTCTATCAAACGCTAACTATGAACACGCAATTATATTGTTAAAGGAGAGGTATGGACAGATACAAACCATTATAAACGCGTACATGCAGAATCTACTTGAACTTACGCATCCGTCACTTACACAGCACAGCATAAGAGCATTTAACAATAAAATGGAATTGTGCATAAGGGGATTAGAATCGCTCGGACATCGATCGGACATTAAACCAAGTACAGACGTATTGTTAAAAACAGCCATCTCACCAGTTTGGGTAGATGACAGGTCAGCTTCTGCTAATATTCTTTTAGATGAAGGATCTCAAAAGTCGTTTATTAGCGAGGAATTACCTGCTGAATTGCAATTGAAACCGAATGGAACCTCACCATCAAGCCTAGCAGCATTTGGAGATGCAAACAGAAATATACGCAATTTGGACATTGCTGTAATAGATTTACAAACTCAGAATGGGACGAAAATACCGATGGAAGTATTGATTGTCCCTACTATCGTAGCCCCGTTACACAATCGCACGCCATACAATGCTGCTAAACTGCCTTACCTCAGTGGACTTAGATTAGCGCACCCTGTAAGCGACATGAATAAATTCAGGATTTCATTTTCAGCAGAGTAAGACCTACAAATAAGTCAACATGACCAAAATTGCCAGTCGACCCCTTAAGGAGTTATTGCCCTTTATAGTCAATTTTTAACAACTTTTCATCATTTTTTGTAACTTTTCTAAAAATCTTCTTCTCTAAAACTACTTTGCCAAATTTAATCAAACTTTGCCACAATTATCATTGTGGTTTATAGTTTAAAAAATGTGTCCGATGACCCAGCCTACCAAACAAAATGGCTAAAATTAGAACATAGTGGTAAAATGCAGTTTTTGCTTTATATCTTTGAAACCAAGACATTAAGGGCAAATCTTTCAAGATTTTAATGTCCATCAGAATAAGATATATCCCCTCACAAATTTTCAGTTGAATCGGACAACCTGTTGTTGGGTTGCTGCCCTTAAATTGGTTATTTTAAGAAAATTTTGCAGTTTTTGGTTATTATCTTGAATACTATTATAGATAGAGATAAACTGTAAACAGCAATAATGTTCAGCAAAGTAAGATCTACAAATAAGTCAGCAAGATCAAAATTGTTAGAGGACCCCCTAAGGAGTTATTGCGCTTTAGAGTCAATATTAAACAACTTTTCCTCATTTTTGTAACTTGTGTAAAAATCTTTTCTAAAACTACTTGGCCAAATTTAACCAAACTTGGCCACAATCATAATACTAGGGTATCTATTTTTAAAAAGAGTGTCTAATGACCCCGCCTACCAACAAAGATGGCCGACATCAGTAAACACATTAACAGGTGAGCGACACAGGCTCTTGAGAGCCTCTAGTTAATAGGTTCAGATTACTACTGGAATATCGTAGAAAACACTGTTATCCGTGGACCAGGCCCGACCGCAGTAGAATCAAAACTCGGATACCTACTTTCTGGACCAATGAAAGACTCAGCTGGACCCACATCCTCATCTTTCATGTTTCAACACAAGACAGAAGAAGTCGATTTGAAACGTTTTGGGAAAATCGAATCAATGGGAGAAGTATCTGACAATTCAATTAAATTTAACAAAGACTTTTTTGAGACGTATCAATCAAACATCAACACAATGAAGAACAATGGTAGGATTCACACATTTAGCAGGGAACCAGGAATGATGAAAATCCCCGGAGACAGAGCACCGAGTAAAACTGAAGCCAAGCTAAAGATTCAAACATGGACTTAATATTTTCATGACAATATAATACTGGTATCAAGTGCGCCGTAATTTTGATAATGATCATAGTGAATAGACAGTTTAATAATTTCAATTTTTTTTACATGGACTTTAAATAGTTAATTATCATTTCACACTTTGTATGCTAATTTTTTTTTCATACTTTTAGATTAATTTTCACTTTTTTTTTAACGTCACTAATGTTACCTATTGTTTTACGTTGCCTATTGTTTACGTAACGTTGCCTTGTACATAACTTGAATACAATTTGATATGAACACAACACCTTTCCCTACTAACTCTTCAGCGAAGTACTAACCACAAGAAACACGATACACGATAATGAGGATGGGAAACAGTTCACATGCATCATGCACTTGTAACACAAGATTTTAAGCAATGATTGGCATACCTGCACTTGTGATTTACATCTAACCACATCTTAAAATTACATGACAAACACACAGTATTAACATACAACAAAACTTTTAACAATAATGGCACACGCACAATGAACATGCTACAGCATTTTATACAATGTATCGCATCCAATATATGGCACACACAATAGTAATACTCAAACATCTTATACAATAAAAGGCACTCTCACCATATACATATATTACAAATATCATATGCAAAACATTACACACACTTTGTGAAATACATGCTACAATATCTTATACAATCTATGGCACTCACTAGGGATGTACATGTTAAACATCTTATTCAATGCACACAAATTCTTATACAATCCATGACACACACAATCACAACATACATGCTACAACATCTTGTACATTCCATGGAACTCACTTGTAACACATGTTCAACATCTTATACAATACACACACTTAAACAATCCATGACACACACAACATACATGTTAAAAATCATTTACAATAATAGGACAAAAAATATCATATGTTCTATGATATTTGCTTTTTGAATAACTTGCATTTTTCATGTTGATACTTAATTATAGTGAATATTTTGAAAGAATGGGCTTAGATTTTTACAAAATAAAACCTGTTTTACCTAATGGAGATTTTCTAGAAAATTTCAGACACATAATATACCTTTTTAACACTAAAACATTGCTAATCTACTATGATATTGAATGTTCAATCTAAGTGGGAATTGAATTATTTTTTTCTTGAATAATTTTATACTTGAACTATGTTAACAGGTTACTGTTTCCTGCTATTTCAAGACGAGATGTCTGTTCAAGCTTTGGTGGAATCTTGTATTCTTGATGATGACAAACTGTATTGGTGTGTTTCCAGTCCAACAATGAAAGATAAACCAGTAAGTATACATATATTAGATAGCAATTGGGTTTTTTCAGCTTGTTTTTAAATTAAGTATCTACTAGATTCACCTGCGAGATAATATCATATCTCACTAAAAAAAATCTGGGATATGTGTTCAAACCACTGAACCAACCCAGCATTATTCAACACAATCTAGATTGATAAAGTTGAAAGAAGAATCGCCCGATTTTTTAGTTATGACACGTTTTGCTTTGTAAACAGAGGTACAGTACTAAAAGCAAGAAATAAGAAACTTGTAAATCATGTAAATCATGTAAATCATGATTAATTCTTTTTTAACAGAAGATATAAATTCCAGTCAATCTGGACTAGTCTACAGAAGGGACAAAAGAATTATCTGACAGTCTGATTTAGGATATTTATAATATACTGACACAGTCACAATGATTTTTTCTTGCATCGATACAGTTTCTAATATTCAACATGATATATTATCCTGTTGAGTTAAAATACTATTATAATTGCATTTGGTTATAAAAATACTGATATATTAAAAAAAAAAAAAAAAAAAAAAAAATTGGACTTGCATTTATGAATTTGCAAGAGGTGTTGTAGACTTTTGAATGATTGTGATTTTTTTTAATTTCAATTCAGGTACAGATAAGGCCATGGACTTTGAGTGATTCTGAATTTTTTATTTCAATTCAGGTACAGATAAGGCCATGGACTTTGAGCGATTCTGATTTTGTTATGGATGGATCACAACCTTTGGACCCAAGAAAAACTATCTTTGTTGGTGGAGTACCAAGACCACTTAGAGCTGGTAATTCACTTAATATAACAAGAATAGCATCTTATTTAAAGTATCTTGATTTATTTAGAATAAAGCTTTAGATTAAAGGGACCAGATTTATATTTATTGTCCTTATCATTATACTGCCCAAAAAATTTGAACATCAAACTGATACAATTTGTTGTAAGCAGGACAGGGAGAAAGCCTTTTGATTTAAAGGTCAGTTTGTGAAAAAGTCATGGCCATAAATGGCTAAGGATTATGAGGATAGCTGTGTGCATAGTATGAAATTCTTTGAAATCTTTTAACTCTTTAAATGCTATACACAGCATATGCCTCGATGACATACGCCCCCACCACTGCTGTTCGCAACATATGTCGCATTGACAATGGATTTTTCATCCAGACTCGTTACCATTCAGTTTTCATTCGGGTTCTCTCTAATTTTTCATTGTATGAACTCAGGGGTTAAAAAATCCACTAGCCCGACGCCCGGGACTAGATCATTTACGCCACGGGCAATTAAAATGTGTAATCCGATATGCCCGACGGACTAGTAACATAAAATTCTTGACGTTTCCAAAATAGAAAGTGAAAAATCCCTTCATCACTATTCTATGTTGGCCATTTCGATTCAATTAAGTCATCCGGGATTCCAATAATTTGAAATGGTTTGTACAGGTCCTGTTGTACATATTTTAAAATTAGAACAAATAACTCTGGCATGTCTGGGTGGCCTGGTATCATGTGTTGATTGCAATTCTCGTACTTTAAATATGGATTTCTCATACCTTGGCTTGGGGTATGGTACATTGCTTATCGTGCCGAGATTTTCAATTAACGGTATTTGGGGGTATGATGTATTGATTGGTATTGACCTGTCTTGTTGCACAGTTCTTGAGCACGAAACCATGCAACAAAATATTTCTTAATATTTTAGTACGAGAACCCCAGGAACTTCGTCAGTTTCAAAACGAAAAACGGTAGATGAAGGGAGTAACGAAACTGAAAATTCATCCCCCAAAAATGCTAAATACGACGGGGAAAAGCCGCGGAAAAAAAAATAATAGTGTCCAGAACGGCAGGGCTGTCAAGTCTGTAGCGCGAGACTCACACATGTTCATGCTTATTTGGCGGCATTTTCATTTGATCTATTGTTTTTATGCCCCACCTACGATAGTAGAGGGGCATTATGTTTTCTGGTCTGTGCGTCCGTCCGTCTGTCCCACTTCAGGTTAAAGTTTTTGGTCAAGGTAGTTTTTGATGAAAATTTTAATAAAATTATTATACTGTTCTAATGAATGAACACAAAAATAAATGCAGCAGCAGCAGCCCAGGGGTTGACACTAACTTTTGTAGGCACTAGCATACAGGGCTAGTAAAAATTATATTCAACTAGCCCTGTTCTGTGTCAGGTAGCACGGTGAGTTGGCCCATGAGTGGGCGAGCCGTAGGCCCGCGAACTTGCTAGGGGGGTCTGGGGGCAAAATCCTGCATTCTGAGGCCTTTTAAGAATTGATGATATATCTTAAATATTTATTGTGTTAACATTTGTATATTCCAGACCTACTTTTAAAAAAAAATAGTTCCCAGATTAAAGATGTATACCTCAAAACCTTGACCAGGTTTATAGGGAGGTTTAATGACTGACACCACATTCAATTTACAAATAATCCTGCAGCATCAAATTAATTAATGACAATATTGTTCTGAGTTTGACAACTACATATATCTCACAGTCTCCAGCAAACAGAACAATACACCTAATCGCTATTTATTCCATTCCGGATAAGTTCTAAAATTACACAACTTTTTCATCCAATTGAAGCTATCTGGGACCCTGTTTAAACAATTTACCATGCATGCTACTTTTTAATGAGACCTGTTTAAACTACCGTAAATTCTTCAGACAAAATATTTTTTTACTTCAATTTTAATTTCGAAAAAGTGGATCATACTCTATCAAAGTTTCTTAATGATCGCTTTCGAAAGTTTTTCCTCCCTCAGCTCACTTCTGATGACCTCTATTTTTCGGCTTGATCCAAACAGGAAGATGTATAAATGACTGTTTTTCCCGGATTGGACTTAATAGTGATAAGGTGTATAGACCAACCACAAAGAAAGTGACAATCTACATTTACATCAAAACAAACATGTGTGTTAACTCATCAACTAAAATAATCAAATTAAAAAAAAACAATGTTTTTGTTTAATTTTATTTACATTCATAAGTTGACTTGTCCCCTATTTTACTTTTGGTTTCTGATGCTGAGTCTTCATGTTCCAACTGATTTGGATCATGACGAGATTTAACCCTGTTCTCTTTAATGCATTAAGACATGCATACATCCCGGTGCAATGGACGCTTTCTGATACCAATGGCTTAGTCTTGCTATCATCATCACCCCTCAGCTCTCAAAAAGAAGCTAATCACATTTAATATTATTACCGGAAATTTACTTTCGTTTCAGTCCATTGCAACTGTAATGATAAATCCCGAGCAATACGAAAAGAATTATGACGACATGACAAACGCTAATTCGATAAAGAGACAAGATCAAAAAGTTTTCATCACCACGTGTACCTTTGGAGTAAAGGAAAATTTCAACAGGCAACCTTTAACGCTCTATTTTAAGAACGAAAGGATATTTCCAATTTTAACTATTTACACGACGACTATGTAATAGATAAGGGTAAACTACGCATTTATCAGGATCTCTGATGTGATTAATAATAAAATATAATAAAACCAAAATGTATATGCAGTCTAATTCATATTTATTTCAAAACGGGTTATCTTGAAACGGTGCATTCTTTCTTTATAGGACGAGTAATCTTAGACCGAGTTGACTGTATATAGCAACTGGTTTACGGTAGAAATTTTACCCTCCAGTATCTGTATCTGTATGTAAATAAAGAGGTCGTGGAACCAGTGTAGACAATATTCAACAAAGTTGTCAGATATGACCGGTGTTTGGACTTTACTTTGCCGAAAGTACAACAGATTGATGTTCAATGACAAATAAATTTACTAGCCCCTTGGGCTACCGCGCTACAGACATTTACTAGCCCGACACAAAAGTTACTACCGGTAGTCTTGTGCTAGCGGGCTAGCGTTAGTGTCTAACCCTGCAGCCATTTTTCTATTTTTTTCGTTTAGCATTGAAAGGTTTAATGGTGGTCAATTTTATTGATGAAATAAATTTCATTTCAGTTGAATTAGCAATGATAATGGATAGGTTATATGGAGGTGTTTGCTATGCTGGAATTGATACTGATCCAGAACTGAAATATCCCAAAGGAGCAGGCAGAGTTGCTTTCTCCAATCAGCAAAGTTATATTGCTGCCATTAGTGCTAGATTTGTCCAGTTACAGCATGGAGAAATTGATAAACGGGTAAAATATTATTCTTTTGTTATTTAATAGAGCAAAATAAATTCTTTGAACTATTTTCTTATTTATTATGATATGAATTAGTTCTTGCCAGCTATAGATACTTGAACCATTGATACAGTTATTCAACATATTGATGCCAAGGTGAATAAGACAAATAATTTTTATAATAAGCATTGATAAAATATTAAAAACTTTTGCAATTCAATAATTGAACAACAGAAAAAGATCTATTTACTATCATTTTTATTTAAAAAAAAACCAAAAAAAGCAACATAGTAATAAGGTGCCACATTTATAGTAATTTCTTTCTTTAACTTGTTGAATTACTTGAATTTTTGAACTCATACACTGTATTAAATCTGACTGACATCTCCAAACAAGTGTTAGCACATGTAGAATCCTAAAAAAAGATTTGTGTTATAGAAAAAGTTTTCTTTTTAGGTTGAAGTAAAGCCGTATGTCTTAGATGACCAGATGTGTGATGAATGTCACGGGGCAAGATGTGGAGGAAAGTTTGCTCCATTTTTCTGTGCCAATGTGACTTGCCTACAGTACTACTGTGAGCATTGCTGGGCTCAGATCCATTCCAGACCAGGGAGAGAGTTTCACAAACCACTTGTCAAAGAAGGAGCAGACAGACCAAGAGCTGTACCCTTCCGTTGGTGCTGAAGGAACAAAGTGCTAGCTGTTGCATTTGGACTTAACAACACATGGACTAGCCATGATATTATTGTAATTTTAAAGTAGATCATGGCATAATATATTCACAGCTTTTTAGAAACTTTTCTGAAATAATTTTTTTCTAGTTTTTCACAGAAGACTTTCTAGAAAGCTATTTGTATGTCCATTTATTATTGCAGCAGTGACAAAAGGGTTTGTCTCAGTCTTGCCAAGTGTGGTTTTCACTTTCTCAAAAGACTTACATTTTTAGAATAAGAATTGAAATTAAGTGTTCAATCTAGTCACATATAGTAAATTAATATATTTTAATAATTATTTGTTTTGAATGATTTCTTTAAATATTTTGAAGTTGAGGGAATTGTTTTTTTTTAATTATTCAGCATTTTCACTTTGTATTTTGATGTTTATAAGCATTTTATACTTTTTTGCGACTTTGAAGTTATTGCATGCTGATGTTAATGATGTAATTAGAGAAATTTTATAACCTTTGCTGTTTTGTATGAATTTTTACTGTGATTTTAAGAAAGGGCCAGTGTATAGATATGCTGTTGTGTATACTGTATATTTCTGTTTGTCCAATCATTTGAGTGTAAATCTTCATCATCCTTTCAATGATTAAAACTATTGGCCAAATTAATAAAATATGGTGCAAAATAAAATAGTTTTTGAGTATAAAAAATTCAAAATTTTCATTGCTATTTATTTAGTCAACAAAACTTTTTGTTACTTCATTGCTCATTAAAAAAGGAAGATAGAATTTCTCTAAAGACTTTTTACTTGTTATAACTTATTCCTGTAAATATGTTATATTTATTATTGAATTCCTTAAGAGTTTTAGATTGTTTTTTTTTTAACCTGTACTCAGTTATTTTGAGTATTTAGCAATAATGTCATTTATTGTTTCTAAATTAATTGTTGTGCTGTATTTGTGGAAAATTGTGAAAAAAAGTGTTCAGGTATTTGGTTTGTTCAAAACTTCACTTGTTAATATTAAATTAAATCAGAAGAGATGAGGTATTTTTACAGAAGGTGTAAAATCATTGAAAAAAAGATTTTTAAGGTACAGACATAGTACTAGTTCTGTGCCTGAAACTATATGGTTGTGTATCCCTTGTTATATATCCTTAAGACGATATCAAATGTTTACTTCAGTGAGTTTTTTGTTGGATTGAAGAAAATTTCTCAACATCTTAAAGACTTGGCTTATTCCATGGAACCAGAAATTATTTACATATTATATGACAAAAACTTTCATGGTATAAACGGAAATCTAGGTAGCCATGTCAAAGTACAAAAATTGCTTCTGAAGTAAAATTGTTGATATTTCCTCTATCTGGTAATTTATTTTCCTCATATTTTATTATTTATGGTTTCCAGTGCTTTATGTTGATGTTTATTAACCTGACCTCACGATTGAACATTTAAATCTAGTCTATAATCATATGTACTAAACTTTATATTCCTCTCTTGTTGGAAAGGAAATACTTTTTAAGTTTTACATTTCTTAAGTACACTTCATTTTTAGAAATGTAGAGTTCAGAAAAACATATAAATTAATTATTACTTTGAATAAATACAACATTATTATTTCCAGTAGTAATTCAGATTCAATTTTTCATCTTTTGGCAAGATAAAATTAAATATTTATTTTCTGATTTTTATACGCCCGGGACGGGACGTATTATGGTATACCGTTGTCTGTCTGTCCGTCCGTCGTCCACACTTCGGACAATAACTCAAAAACACCTTCATCAATTTCCATGAAACTTAAGTGAATTGTTTATATCTATTGACGTAAGCTCCCTTTCGTTTTTTTTTAATTTCAGATTTTAAGTTTTTGATTTATGGGGCTTTATTCATAAAAAAAGGGGGAATTTTCAACACTTCGGACAATAACTCAAAAAGGCTTTCACCAATGTCCATGAAACTTTGGTGAATTGTTTATATCTATTGACGTAAGCTCCCTTTCGTTTTTTTTTTAATTTCAGATTTTAAGTTTTGGATTTATGGGGCTTTATTCATAAAAAAAGGGGGGATTTTCAACACTTCGGACAATTACTCAAAAAGGCTTTCACCAATGTCCATGAAACTTTGGTGAATTGTTTATATCTATTGATGTAAGCTCCCTTTCAATTTTTATAAATTTCAGATTTTAAGTTTTGGATTTATGGGGCTTTATTCATAAAAAAAGGGTGATTTTTAACACTTAGGACAATAACCCAAAAAGGCTTTCACCAATGTCCATGAAACTTTGGTGAATTGTTTATATCTATTGATGTAAGCTCCCTTTCAATTTTTATAAATTTCAGATTTTAAGTTTTGGATTTATGGGGCTTTATTCATAAAAAAAAGGGTGATTTTTAACACTTCGGACAATAACTCAAAAAGGCTTTCACCAATGTCCATGAAACTTTGGTGAATTGTTTATATCTATTAATGTAAGCTCCCTTTCAATTTTTATAAATTTCAGATTTTACATTTCTGTGTTATGAATTTTTATGCTTAAAAAAGGGGGGATTTTTCCAATTTTGGGACTATAACTAACACTTTCACAAAATTTTATGTATGGATGAAAAATTAAGAAAACAAACTTAGTTAAATTTGAGGTAGCCTTAATAGTGCCATTTTTTTGTGCATTTTTATTTATTATTTGTATTTGACAGGGCTCACACTATTTCTAGTTGATCATATAAATTCATTTAAAGCATAAAAGACAAGTTAAAAGAGCAACGGGCATATCATGCGCCTAAGCGCAGCCCTTTATTCATTCATGAAATGTACTTTTTCAATGTGGCGGCTTTATATTATGCAGGAAGTGCATATATAAAAAAAAAACAAACATTTACACTACTTTAGATGCTGAATTGATTAAAACATATCATATTAAACCCTGCCTTGCCAGCATTTGTTTTTAGCTGTTTGTGACTTTTTATATATTTAAATGATTAATTTTTTAATGGGCGAATAAGGAAAGTTTGGTCACATTTTCTGGATATTATTTTTTAAGAATAAACAAGATTCCAAATACTATAAAAAAAAAATGACATTTAACTAATTGTGCAGTGAAGACCACACAGTTTTGCTGTTATCCCCATAAAACCCATACATTTTTGTATAATACTTATTTAAAATAAAAACCTGATATCTAAAAATATCAGATTTGTTCAAACTTAACTTACTGGATAAAATTAAAGTATTTTCAGCTGAGATTAAACAGTTAAGTGTTCAAAGTCATTTTATTTTTTTTTTAAAAGAGGAAAGACTTTTGTAATGTTATCAGTACTACAACAATGTGACTAAATATTGGTTGGCTTGCAAGAAATACAGGTTAGAGTGTTAGCTATAAATGAGCTTATTTATTGCCTTTTTGTACAAAAATGAAATTTGACTTTTTATATTTTATTCATTGAATTTTTATAAGACATAACATAACTGGCCAAAGTGTTTTAGAAGTATATTTTGAATACATTTAACAGCAATCAAACTTATTGTTGTCTATTTAATATTCATTTGGTGTAATTACTTTTAATATTTATGTCAAAATAGCGGATTTATATGCAAAGCTTAATTTAGAGAAAAATCATTGCTGAATCTTTTAAATTTTACATCTTTCATTTCAAACATTTTCAGAGCTTAGTAGAAAAATATACAAAATATAACATCTTGCATATCCTTTTTCAGATGCTTTTGTTTAATGGTATTATTGATACATGCATGTATTTTTATCCTAAGTTTAAAAAATGGATGTAAAAATTATAAATTAATTCAAACTTTGATATATATCTATATGTATTCATTTAATTTTTCAAATACAATAGCTGTAAATGATGCCACATTGTTGAATATGAAACTTATGAAGAGAAAATATTTTTTTTTTATAATTAAGAAACAACAAAAGATTAAACCGACAGATTTTATGCAGGGATTGTTTTTGTTAGTGTTCTAGTAGCTCCATATTCCATTTCTGTGATGACAGAAATTTCAATAAAAGGTTAGAGTATATATTTTGTTTACGGTGCTATTGTTTTTATATAAAGATGCCTAATTTATATTTTTTATTCCTTTGTTACTGATGTATTTATTTGTATTAACCAGACACCTCTCAAAACAATGATTACTGTGATCATTCTGGTTACTGTATACTGGTGAACTGTTATCTGTGATGGTTGTCATGGTGAAGGAAGTGTTGCCATGGTGACCATATGACAGTGTTGTCATGGTGATTATAGTTGTTTCATGGTTTACATATCGTGTGTAATATTTATACACTGTATGTTAAAAATGATGGCTTAGTGTAAGTTATAGACGGGCAAGAAATGGACAGGACCTTTCACAGAGGTTGACACCCAATCTTTTATATAGCATGAAAAAAAAACTTTTTCTAAACTTTTGTACTGTACTCAAGATAATTCCATTTCATAATTGTTTTGTTATTTTTATATTATTTGTATCTAAGATGCACAATATTTATGACTTATTAAATTGCTTTTGGTGAATTTAAACTTGCTCATGGAAGAAATTTCAGACAATGTTTATGCAATTGTTAGGGGAAAAAATCAGTTTCATCTTTGACTTCTTTTTATTTCCTCCTTTTTCCTATTAATAATCATGATCCTTTAAAAGATTTGGGAAGTCAGCTTTAAAACTTGGTTCATTAAACAAGTTAAATGTATTTTTCATACACTAGTCAACAAAGAATGTGGGCTATTGATACTTCAAATTAAAATCTATGCACAAAATATATTAACACCAAACCTTATTTTATACAAGTTTATTCTGTAATGATATTGAATTAATGTAGCATTTCAAGATAAATTATTTTTTAGTGGGAATTTCAAGAGAAATTTCATATAGGAGAAATTTTTGCAAAGATCGCCTTTGTTTTTTCTTGTATTTTCAATTTGTTATAAAAAAGGCTTACTATACCAATGACAAAAAAATTACTGTGCTTCCTTGTAAATACTTTCAAGGATTTTGTATGACCGAACAAACAAAAAAAGGTATTTTTTCATATTGATTCTGATGTTGATTCCTGTTTTTTTTAATTGTTTATTGATGTAAATATCTGGTTGTTGTTCCTATTTATTAAAAGTTGTTAAGTAGATATATCTCTGTGAACTCTGTGTTATTTAAAGCCTAAAATGTTTGTCAATGTTTTGTCTATGCATGAAGTAAACTCATTATATTATTGACCCCTTTGAGTCACCTTGGTTCCATAATTGTCTAAAGTAAAGGAAGGAAAACGCCTCCAATTGACTTACTTGGTGCCATGGAAACTGATGAATAAATTGAGATGTAGTATAATGAGAATTACACATTTTAAAGAAAATACATGGTTCAAATTATCAGAAATTTTTATTTGGTGATTCATTTGGAAGAGAAATAGTTTTGAACATTAAACTTCTAAATTAACCACATACAAAAGAATTTGTAATAAAAAATAGTTTGTGCATACAATTGCCAAAAAGAGCAAATGTTGACAAGTCAAAAATAGTTTGTGCATACAATTGCCGAAAAGAGCAAATGTTGACAAGTTAAAATGGCCAGCTCCAACAACTGTCTGAATATATTAAAAGCAAAAAGAAATGAAACTTTAATTAAGAGGAGAAACTATATACTGATAACCATATTAGTTTCATTGTTATATTCAGTCCTTACTTCAGAGAGATTCAAATGGTTTTCCAAAGATTTATACATTTCTGAAATTTGAATTCAAGAATAGAAAATACTATTTAAATTTATATAGCAGATATTTATATATCAGATTATTTATTTAATTGAAAATTTCTCAGATGGAGATATGTATGTCTATATGTTCAGTAGTGTAGAATATATTATAATTTTGTTATGTTTTGTTAGTTACAGAGTTAATAGTAAATCTTGCCTTGGTTTTTTTAATGTTATTTTTATACCTTTTCATTTGATAAATGTGATATTCCTTTTTAATTATTTGATATTTGTTACTACTTCAATTATAAGCAGATACTGTAACATTTCAGAAGATTTTCAGTTTTAGTCATTTATTTTTAATATCTTTATTTTTGTATTTTATTTATATACTATAGAAGTTAACTTTTTTTTGTATACAGTGTTTATTTTGTCTGCAGCTGCATGTTTAACTACACATAGCTAAAAGTACCATCAAAATTGTCACATATTCAATAATTGTCTTTGACAATACAAGAATGTACATATAACTAAGTGTTTTCCTGTAAGAATAGCTTAGATTACTATTTTTATGCCCCACCTACGATAGTAGAGGGGCATTATGTTTTCTGGTCTGTGCCTCCGTTCGTCTGTCCGCTTCAGGTTAAAGTTCTTGGTCAAGGTAGTTTTTGAAGAAGTTGAAGTCCAATCAACTTGAAACTTAGTACACTTGTTCCCCATGATATGATCTTTCTAATTTTAATGCCAAATTATAGTTTTGACCCCAATTTCATGGTCCACTGAACATAGAAAATGATAGTGCGAAGTTCAGGTTAAAGTTTTTGGTCAAGGTAGTTTTTTATGAAGTTAAAGCTGCATCAACTTGAAACTTAGTACACATGTTCCCTATGATATGATCTTTCTAATTTTAATTCCAAATTAAAGTTTTGACCCCAATTTCACGGTCCACTAAACATAGAAAATGATAGTGCGAGTGGGGCATTTGTGTACTATGGACACATTCTTGTTTTATAGTAAAAATGAGAATGATCTCTATTGACATTCTTATAATTGGTTTACCAAAGCAGACAACTTGAAACTTTATTGTATGAATTAATTGAGGCTGGCTGAGACTTATATTCTGGAAAAAGTTAATATCCAGAGGAATTTCAAAGACAAGTATCAGAATAGAAAGGAAAAAATTAAGATTAAGGTTGTATGAAATGGAATGTGACAAATTTGATGGTAATTTTAACTTGATTAAAGAATTCTTACATTTGAAAGAAATTGAAGAAGTATTTAATTCTGAGAGGCGAATTCTTACATTTGAAAGAAATTGAAGAAGTATTTAATTCTAAGAGGCATTTACTTTTATTGTCGTTCTCTACAGTTGTGAGATTTGAACTTCTTAAAGCTGAGGATGAGCAGATATTTAAGAATAACAAACAGATCACATTTAGAAAATAAATATTCTTTTGTTGATCTTTCTCTAGTCACTGGTTATTAATGTTTTGTTTTGTTTTAAACAAATTAGTTATTAAATGCAAGCATTTTTTGGAAGCTTTCATCTTTCAAAAGAATTGACATGAAGAAATTACTAATTTTAAAATTTAACCTTATTTAGAGTTTGAAATTTGTTTGATTATATCAAAAGTCAATTTTTCAACATTTATTTTAAAGTTTCTGTTTATGTCACATAGTTGTGGTATGTTTTTTTTTTGTCTATTTTGATATTGGTTGTTTACCAAAATCAGCTTGCCAGTAGATAAAATACATAGATAATTTTCATTTTAAAGCTAATATGATACATCACAAACAAATTTCTAAAAAAGTGGATTTAATTTTTAAATAGATAAAAATTTGGGCTGATGAAAAGTTCATACAAAATATTCAGATTTCAATAATATTAAAGTATTGATAGAAGAAGAAAATTGTATTAAAAATGACAAGTAAAAATTTATATTAATTTATGAAAAGTCCAGCCCAAAGAAGAAGACATTTTGATCTCAATATGTGTTTTCATATATGAAAAGCAATCTGAAAAATATCTGTGTAGTTTTATACAAGTATCTCCACGGCTGTACATTGTTTTAAACAGAATCGGCTCAGTTGTCAAATGTAATCTCTCCTAAGTGCAATATTCAAATAAAAAGCATATTTTTGATTGAAACATGTATTTTTACAAAATCATGTCACATTTGTTATTTATCACGTGTATAGAAAAAAAAATCAAATAGCTATTTTCACATGTTATTTTACTACCTGTAGATTTGTACGAGTTAATATTGTGATGGTAGTTACTCAGTATTATGGTATATATATATATCAGATAAATTTTTCACATTATTTTTGGAATATTTTTGCTCTTATGCTTGTTAGCCATTTCACGTCATATTAGTACCTACCTATCAGATGTTTTCAAAGAACACCTTTTATTTCCTTATAATGATATTCTATATTTATGGTTCATATGTGTAATACGCTTGTTATCTTCCCTTATCAGATGTCCTTCTGAAAAGGTAAAAGTTAAAAGAAAAAAAGTTGTATGCCAAGTACAATTTCCTTTAAGCATGGATTGTGTATAGATTTGATTTTGAAGCTCTCATATACAATATACTGCCTTTTGACATCTATCAAGGGAATCGCTGAAGAAACAGTTAATACAGAATTTTATTAAAAGTTGTTAATTTTTGTTCATGTTTATGCAGATGACAAAAATTGCTAACTAATATATGTACTTTTAAAAAAATAAAGAGATGCAGATTTTTCCAACAAAAAATCTTCCAACTTCTGCAAAATTATAACATTCATATAAAAACCCAGATAAAAAGAAACTGAAACCTTTCAAGGTTATTTTGAAACATAGATATTGCAAATTAAAATCAAAAATAGAATAGCAAATTTGGATTTTACTTTTTCAAAAGAATAATTTTCCTTAATTTTTTTTATTTAAGTCATTTGATAAAAAAAATAGAACAGAAATAAATGGTGTTCTTGAAGCATGTAGACGAGACCAAATTGTCATCCATGTTTTTTTTGTATATGGGAAGTTTTTAAAGTTAATTTGTTCATTGCTGCGTTGATACAGTTTTTATGTTTTTTTTAATAAAGCAAAGTCCTTATTTATAAAAAATGGTGTTGTGTTGTTAGTATTAGCTGTCTCAGTTTGTATATTTAAAATGAAGCCTTGTAATTTGCCGTTAATTTTTAACTTTTTTAGATCTTTCTAACACATAACATTTTGTGTAATATTTCTTCTGAATAAAAACTTTTTAGAAGTATAACCTTGTACTAATTTTCTACTAACATGCATATCATTCTGCTTGTCTTTTTATCTTTCTTCTTTTTATGACCAATCTTTTCCACTTAACTCTATGTTTCTACATAATTGATTCTGCTTAATCTTTGAGCCACTGTGTTTGAGGGGTTTAAGTTGTTTATCTTGAAAGAGAGCAAAGCAATTAGCTATAAAAGGCCCCGGAATGACAAATGTAAAACAATTCAGACGAGAAAACTAACAGCCTTATCTATTTACAAAATAATGAACGGAAAACAAATATGTGACACATCAACAAACGACAACCACTGTCTATGCGGTATGAGCTTTGCTCATTATTGAAGGCTGTACAGTGACATATAGCCCAACTTGGCAAGTAAAAGTGGACAGCAGTTCTTAAGCAGTTTATAAGCATTCACAGTTCTTACTTGATAGCTGTTCTAGGCAATGATTAATTTGCATATAGGCATTCAAATACCATTCCATAGCTGTTTCTTATCAGTTTATTTAGCCTTCACAGTTATTGTTGATGAAAAATTTAAATGAGATACCCAAAAAGAGACAACAACCCGACCATAAAGCAGACAACAGCAGAAGGTCACCAATAGGTCTTCAATGCAGCAAGAAATTCCTTCAGCTGGCCCCTAAACATATATTTATATACTAGTTCAGTGATAATGAACGTCATACTAAACTCCAAATTATACACAAGAAACCAAAATTAAAAATAATACAAGACTAACAGAGGCTCCTGACTTGGGACATATTGGTATACTTACCTTTTTGATATTTTAACAGAATTAGATATTAATCCAGATATAATTACAACTGTACAAGACAGGTACAGCCATAAATAACATAAAAGCAAATTAAATCTAATTGCAATGTCTTAATCAATAATCTATTGGAAAAAAAGATAATTGACTTTAATAAATAAAAGTAATAAAAATTTTCCTCTACAAAAATATTAAGATTAACTTAAAACAAGTAGTTTACCTAAAAAATAACCATTCTGACTCCAGAAAACTATTCACTTAATTCAGAATTGGCGAACACACTATCTATTAGAAAAGGGTAGACATCTCAAGATCCAAGATACTGCAAATTCTGTAATGAGATAGAGGATGAAAAACACTTCTTTCTGAAATGCCCTAAATATAACCTATATAGAAAAACATATTTTGACTCTATGAAAATTAATTCTGAGTGGAAAGATACTGCTAAAGATGACATGCTAAAATTTAAAATAATACTAAAACCCACATCTCACAGACAAATTAAAAATAGTTTCCTTTACAAGACAGTCATAAGAACTGAGGATGGGAGACCCAAATCAATAATTTGAACTGCTATTTTAATATTGTATTGTTTATTTTTGTATGTATGTTACGTTTTTAACAGATCATATTTTTATACGACTGCAAACATTTTTTTGGATCATATAATGGTAGGATGTTGTCATCGTCCGAAGACAACTTTATAGAGTTTACGTGAATGGATCTCTTTTAAATTTAATAAGAAGGTTCAATACCACAAAAGGATGGTTGGGTTTGATTTTGGGGATGATGGTCCCACTGGTTTAGGAATAAGGGGACCAAAAGGGCCTCAAAAACAAGCATTTTTCTACTTACAGGATAAAAACTTATATTATGGATTACAGATGTGTTGAGGTTTGTGATTGGATAACAACACAGAGATGTCAGTATATATTCAGGAAACTGCGGGGTATATACGACATTTTTATCCCCAATTGGAACCTCAAAAACGTCGTCATAACATCAGTTACTATTGACGTAGTCATAAGCTATCAGACTGTCAGAGGCTCACAGAGGGAAAATAATGACGTGCTTCAGTCAATACATTTTTGATACAAAATAACGCAATTTACACTTTTAATACTTTAATTTAATGTTAAAAGTGTTATTATAAATTATTACATACACGATAAAATTATGTTCACAGCAAATTAGAAAATCCTTCACGTATGCCGAACATACTAGGTTGGGTTTTTTCAATATATATGTGTTTTCAACAAATACCTGCACTGAAAAATAACATTAAGTCAGGGGTAATCCGTAATATATGTGTAATTCAGGTCCCGGAAAGGGTATATACTGTGACATTCCCGGCTTAGGGCTTATATCCCCTTTGCCTTCGACAGACAGTTTAGGATTTAAGGGCCCAAAAGGGACCAGAAACGAGCATTTTTGTGGTTTCTGGACTATAACTTGTGTGTAAGAGTATGGATCTCTCTGACATTGTACCACAAAGTTCAATATCATAAAAGTAAGGCTGGAATTGAGTTTGGGGGTTATTGCCACATTCATGCAGGAATAAGTGACCATAAAAAGGGACAAAAACAAGCATTTTTCTAGTTTCCAGACAATAACTTGTGTATAAGTGTATAGATTTTTCTGAAGTTGTACCACAAGGTTCCATACTACAAAGGAAAGTCTGGGATCAAGACTTGGGGTATTTTTTTCCAAAAGGGATAGGGGATTGGGGGTCAAAAAGTTTAGGGGGTTCCAATTTTTTTTAAGGGTTTTAATTTTTTTTTCAAAATTTTTTAAATTTCAAATTTTTGAAAAGTTTCAAGAAGAAATCTTTAATTGCTCAGTATTGCCCAATAGATTTGTAAGACCTTGACATTTGTTTTGTGTCAGAAACCTGTATTATGTCCAAAATTTGATCACAATCCAAATTCAGACATGCATCAAGCTTAAATATTGTGTTCAAATTTGCCCCAACTGTTCAGGGATCAAGCTCTGCGGTTGTATCAGGTTGTGGTCATATCAGGCTGCGCACAGCAAAGCATTTTATTTGATTTATATTGCAATAAAAGTATTTGATTTGAATTGATTTGATATAATAACAGCTATCAATAATGAATATTCATGCAAACTGCTTAGTTATACATCCTAATATGGTTTTCTTAACTGCTAATAACTGCTGTGGAATACTATCAGATATGTCAAAAGTTGCTATACAAAGATACACATGAATGTTACACTCAGTGTACAAGATATGAAAGAAAAAATAAATTCTTTTATTTAACTGTAAGTCTTTGTAAAATTTCAAAAAGTTGTTACTAATTTATATTTGTAATTAGAGCAGTAACTATACAATCCAATAACAGACTTGTTACAGGAATATAAAAAAAATTGTGAGTACTTTACCTGACCTTAGACTCCTTACTAATTATGTAAGTGGCCGTAATAATAGAAACAATTAAATATGCACTTTTAGTATCAGGGCTTTTAAAAAAAGCAACTTATTTAATAAATATTAACTAATAAATATTGTCTATTGTCTATTTAATAAGAGTGGTTCATACTAGAGACTATTAATACTACCTTGACTAAGTGATTTTCAGATTAAAATTTATTTCATTTTCATCATTATTTTATAACCAAATGTACTATTTTCTCTATGTCTATTATGTTTAATGTGGACCAAAAGTATTTTATTACAATCCTGTCAATATCAGATATTCTATTTGAATTTTCCCCCTTTTTTTGGGTTTTCTGTATGATTTGTCAGAATATACACAAGCATCTGTAACTTCAACTTACTGTACTGCAGGTGTGTGAAAGTATTCCATTTAGCCTAAATTAATTTTATAATTGACAAAAATACAGTTTTTCACTAGCAAATATTTACACACAGAATTGGAGTCAAAATGCATTTGAATGTTTAGAATAGCTGAAGGACTGCTAAAAATATGAAGAAATAATTTTAGCAGTTCAGTTTGACTTGGGATATAGTTAAAAATTTCTATCATTTGGTCTCTTTTGTGGAGAGTTGTCTCATTGGCCATCCAGTCTGATTAAACCTATACTGGTTTAAATCAGACTGATTGGCAATCATACCACATCCTTTTTATACTAACATCATTTCAATAGATTTGGTCAAGCAGTATTATCATTAAAACCCTTATTTAAGCAGTAACTAAGGCATATCTTGTTCAACTTTAATGTCAAAACCATCAAAATCTAACTTACCCTAAATTTTATGGTCCATGACATTGCCTTGATATTTCATAAAGATTTGTTTAAGCTGTACTTGAAACCTGGAGTGGAAATTATAGTTCTAACAGAAGTACATAGGGATGGATGGACATGTGCATCACTATATGCCGCTCTTTATAGTAGGGGTTTATCATAGGTTTTGTCAAATTAATTTTATTTATGAATCTATTCACACACAAAAAATATAAACAAGTCTAAATTGAAAACAAATTTCAAACATGATTGCGTTGGATAATAACCGCAATTTTTATACGACATTACATGTGCATGCAAAACAAATTTCTTGGCAGAGGGGTCTAAATACAGCACAAACATTATTTTCCAAAAGACCAAAACATTTTTACTAGCAGGTTGAACAAGACATGTTCTTAAACCCTGCTGACTGCCATTTGCAATTGCCAAACAAACAGCTCACCAGATGTACTAAAATGAACCTTAATTACCAATTATCAAACAGAAAACAGAAAACAATAATCTAGCAGAAAAAATGGTATACATATACCGGTACTCACATCTGGCGTATTAAATTATAAGCCTGGTACCTTTGATAACTATATTTATAACCTTAACTTCTTTCCCTCAAAAATATAGGCTTAAAAAAACAAATGTTTCAATTGTTTTACATTTGTCATTTCAAGGCCTTTTACAGATGACTTTGCGGTATGGGTTTTTCTCACTGTTGAAGGCCGTACTGTGACCTATGGTTGCTAGTTTCAGTGTCATTTGGTCTCTTGTTGAGAGTTGAGTGTGAATGGCAATCATACCACATCTTATTTTTATCAACAACTCACACAGCTTGAAGGACATAGGATCTTCATATTAGTCTTCTTTCCACTAAATACATTTAACCTTTAACTCCTTAAAGAAAAACACAACACAAACTTATGTTTGTTGACTAGCTCGAGTACAGCATATTGTGAGCTGCCAATTTAATAACTTATTAAAGACAAATAATAAATATAAACATACACTATACAATATGAATTCAATAACTTGTACCGGTACTAGAAAAATAATCTCATGTGAACCTTATGCATTTGAATAACTATACAATACAATACAATACAAATATTTTTGTTGGCACCAACTCATTAACAATAAATGGACTATGGCATAACATATAATTATATTAATTGACATGGTAGAATAAAAGGTTACATAACATATGCTAGAATAAAAAGCTACATATTGATGTATCATCTCGGTTCACTATTTTTTATATTTAGACACTCTGCTATGAAAGAGGAAGACAGTCTAAGTAATAATGCTGAGCTATTATTAACCAATAAAGATATTTTTTCATCAGTGGTAATGTTACGATGTATTTGAAATACAAAATGTATAACATTTATTTTATTTTCTAATATTTCTCGTTTTGAAGTAAATCTATTACATTTTAATAAATGTTGTTCACCCTCAATTTCCCCATTTTTACAAACAGGACAGTATCTTTCCTCTCTAGGAATGTTAAGATGTCTTCCCCTATCAATCATTAAAGAATGTGCACTTATGCGTATTTTGCATATTGCTGCTTTATCATTTAAATTGTTTAGTGAATCAACAAAATATGATGGTCTTTGAACAATTTTGTAGACTTGACGAAAGAAGCTGAGCTTAGAAGATTCTTGTATGTTTGCATTTTGATTTTGCAAGCACTGATCATAAATTCTGTGTTTTACTTGGCCCAAGTGCTGCTTTGTTAAACAACTTTTTTTCAGCAAGATATGAATATCATAATTTTTGTAAAATTGCACTTTGTTTTTATGATCCAGAGGTTTGAAAATTTTGTTTCACAGAAAATTTGATTTACAAGTGTATTTTCTGATAAAAAAATTATGCTTGAAAATACAATTTTATATAAGGGTGGAATTCTACCAAGCTCAGCACGACAAGCATCATTTGAAGCCTTGCAATGAACACCAAGTGCTTCTTTGATAAATTTAATGTGTAGTTTTTCAAGGGGTTCAGAGTCCCTTAAGGATGAGTAAATGCCCCAAATTTCACAACAGTACATAAGTATAGGTGATATTAATGTATCAAACAATTTTTATACGACCGCAAATTTTGAAAAAATTTTCGTCGTATATTGCTATCACGTTGGCGTCAGCGTCGTCGTCGTCGTCGTCGTCGTCGTCGTCGTCGTCGTCGTCGTCCGGCGTCCGAATACTTTTAGTTTTCGCACTCTAACTTTAGTAAAAGTGAATGGAAATCTATGAAATTTTAACACAAGGTTTATGACCACAAAAGGAAGGTTGGTATTGGTTTTGGGAGTTTTGGTCCCAACATTTTAGGAATTAGGGGCCAAAAAGGGCCCAAATAAGCATTTTCTTGGTTTTCACACTATAACTTTAGTTTAAGTTAATAGAAATCTATGAAATTTTGACACAAGGTTTATGACCACAAAAGAACGGTTGGGATTGATTTTGGGAGTTTTGGTCTCAACAGTTTAGGAATTAGGGGCCAAAAAAGGGCCCAAATAAGCATTATTCTTGGTTTTCGCACAATAACATTAGTTTAAGTAAATAAAAATCAATGAAATTTAAACACAATGTTAATGACTACAAAAGGAAGGTTGGTATTGATTTTGGGAGTTTAGGTCCCAACAGTTTAGGAATTAGGGGCCAAAAAGGGACCCAAATAAGCATTTTTCTTGGTTTTCGCACCATAACGTTAGTATAAGTAAATAGAAATCTATGAAATTTAAACACAAGGTTTATGACCATAAAAGAAAGGTTGGGTTTGATTTTGGGAGTTTTGGTCCCAACATAATAAGGGGCCCAAAGGGTCCAAAATTAAACTTTTGTTTGATTTCATCAAAATTGAATAATTGGGGTTCTTTGATATGCTGAATCTAACTGTCATGACTGTGTATGTAGATTCTTAACTTTTGGTCCCGTTTTCAAATTGGTCTACATTAAGGTCCAAAGGGTCCAAAATTAAACTTAGTTTGATTTTGACAAAAAATGAATCAGTTAGGTTCTTTGATATGCTGAATCTAAAAATGTACTTAGATTCTTGATTATTGGCCCAGTTTTCAAGTTGGTCCAAATCGGGGTCCAAAATTAAACTTTGTTTGATTTCATCAAAAATTCTTTGATATACCAAATCTAACTGTGTATGTAGATTCTTCATTTTTGGTCCTGTTTTCAAATTGGTCTACACTAAAGTCCAAAGGGTCCAAAATTAAACTTTGTCTGATTTTAACAAAAATTGAAATCTTGAAGTTCTTTGATATGCTGAATCCAAAAATGTACTTAGATTTTTTATTATGGGCCCAGTTTTCAAGTTGGTCCAAATCAGGATCTAAAATTATTATATTAAGTATTGTGCAATAGCAAGTCTTTTCAATTGCACAGTATTGCGCAATGGCAAGAAATATCTAATTGCACAATATTGTGAAATATCAAATTTTTTTTTAATTAGAGTTATCTTTCTTTGTCCAGAATAGTAAGCAAGAAATATCTAATTGCAAAATATTGTGCAATAGCAAGATTTTTTTTTAATTGGAGTTATCTTTCTTTGTCCAGAATCAACTTAAATCTTTGTTATATACAATATACAATGTATATTCACTTTTTACTACCAACTGATAAATTAAAATAATCTTTACCATTCAGTGATAACAAGCAGTTTTTTTTACATCTTAATATTTTATGATGTATTTAAATGAGTAGTTATTGTTGCAAACTCCATTAGAAATTTTAATTGAGATTAGTTTTGGAATAAGGGAAAGGGGGATGTGATTAAAAAAATTGGGTTCAATTTTTCTCATTTGAAATTTCATAAATAAAAAAGAAAATTTCTTCAAACATTTTTTTGAGAGGATTAATATTCAACAGCATAGTGAATTGCTCTAAGAGAAACAAAAATTTTAAGTTCATTAGAACACATTCATTCTGTGTCAGAAACCTATGCTGTGTCAACTATTTAATCACAATCCAAATTTAGAGCTGAATCCAGCTTGAATGTTGTGTCCATACTTGCCCTAACCGTTCAGGGTTCAACCTCTGCGGTCGTATAAAGCTACGCCCTGCGGAGCATCTGGTTCAAGTAGTCTACATGGATTATTGAGACCAACAGTTTTCTTTATTTTGAAATAGGCCTTTCTTGCCTTTTCCATAAGAACATTAATGGCTAAATTGAAATTACCATTACATTTTATAACAATACATAAATAAGAATAATGACTAACAGTTTCAATACAAGAATCATTGTAAGTCAATTCGTCCAAAAAAGTTTTACTATTTGAATTAAATACAATAACTTTTGACTTATCTGTGTTGTGTTAACTTATAGTTTCCAACAATCGCAATTATCATATACAGCATCAATTAGATATAGGAAGATGTGGTGTGGAGTGCCAATGAGACAACTCTCCATCCAAATAACAATTTATAAAGGTAAACCATTATAGGTCAATGTACGGCCTTTAACACGGAGCCTTGGCTCACAGCGAACAAAAAGCTATAAAGGGCCCCAAAATTACTAGTGTAAAACCACTCAAACGGGAAAACCAATGGTCTAATCTATATAAACTAGAGGCTCTCAAGAGCGTGTGTCGCTCACCTGTTACTGTATTTACTGATGTCGGCCATCTTGGTCGGCAGGCAGGGTTATTAGACACTTTTTTAAAATAGATACACTTGTAATGATTGTGGCAAAGTTTGGTTAAATTTGGCCCATAGTTTTAGAAAAGAAGATTTTTGTACAAGTTACAAAAATGACGAAAAGTTGTTCAATATTGACTATAAAGGACAATAACTCCTTAAGGAGTTCTCTGACAATTTTGGTCATTTGACTTATTTGTAGATCTTACTTTGCTGAACATTATTGCTGTTTACAGTTTATCTCTATCTATAATAAAATTCAAGATAATAACCAAAAACAGCAAAATTTCCTTAAAATTACCAATTCAGGGGCAGCAACCCAACAACCAGTTGTCCGATCTATCTGAAAATTTCAGGGCAGATAGATCTTGACCTGATAAACAATTAAACTCTGCCAGATTTGCTCTAAATTCTTTTGTTTTTTAGTTATAAGTCAAAAACTGCATTTTACCCTTATGTTCTATTTTTAGCCGTGGCGGCCATCTTGGTTAAATGGCCGGGTCACCGGACACATTTTTTAAACTAGATACCCCAAAGATGATTGTTGCCAAGTTTGGTTAAATTTGGCCCAGAAGTTTCAGATGAGAAGATTTTTGTAAAAGTTTACGGACGACGGACGCCAAGTGATGAGAAAAGCTCACTTGACCTTTCAGGTCAGGTGAGCTAAAAACAAGAAACGAGAAACACGTATAAATTACATAAACAAACGACAACTACTGCACATCAAATTCCTGACTTAGGACAGGTGTAAAGCATTAGCAGCGGGATTAAAACGTTTTATAAATGGTACCAAACCTTCTCCCTTTTTCTGAAACAATTAAAATCTCAACTCAATCAAAAAACGTAAATTAACACACTATGAACGAATAAATTTGATCTGCGATACCTGAATGCAAATGCACAGTTAATTAAATATTTAGAACAAACATACAAGGCCAAAAAGCAAACAAAAAAGTCCAAACAAAGCCATGGCAAAACACCACTGCGAAATATTTAACCTTTCGGAAATAATCACTTTTGAAAAAACGGTTTTCATAATATCTACAGGTAAATGAAAAATAACTTTGTCGTTTTAGGTATATTACTTCTGTGTATAAAATTCTTCCAATAATTAGGAATACCAAGAAAGTTATGTCATATGAATACATAATTTAACACTAGATACAAATTGGGGTGAATATCAACAATAAAACTATACAATTAGAGCTATTAAGCTAAAACTTCCCTGTACAGATTTAAGAAGAATAATCTTGAGAGGTTCATACAAATGTAGTACGGAGAAGTCAAATTTAGAAGATATTCCAAATAATCAAAGCTGGTATATAGACAAGATCCATATTAATATAAAATAATAAAAAAGCATTATTAAAAGTATCAACAGGTCGAATTAACAAGAAAATATGATTTTCGTAGTTACTGACAGCTAGTTAAAAGCCAAAAACAATTAATAATAAAAAATCATGCATCAGAGACTAAAATCAACTAAAACACATCCCAGGGATTTAGTATTTTAATGTCATGAACAGTGAGAAGACATGACTTGTGCAATGCCAAAAATATAAAATGAATCGACAGGTATAGTAGGATAGTGAGGAGCAACTTCTTTACAGATAAAAATTAACGTGTTTGTGTCTCTATACATCCCGCCTCAAAAGAAGATACAATTTAGTTATGTTTTAATTTGCTAATGACAAAATCAATATTAGTGCCAATGTAAACTATATTCAGAGATCTAATTACAAAATTGGTACGATAACCCTTACTTATAAGTTTGTTTAAAAGGATCACATAGCAATTTCCTCGCTTTATGTACAATATGTGAAATACAATTTTTAATAAGTTTTCTACAGGTACAGCCAAATATACTAATCAAATCTGATTGCAAAACCAAAACATAGTCTCAGCAAATCATACCGTCTTAAAGCAGAAAGAAAGTTAGAATAGATAATAATATTTATTAAAAAATCATTTAATTTTGGCCCTTGAGAAACACTCAGCATACAAACGGAATTTTGAGTTCCTGCCTAAGCAAGTCAGCTTGCAACCTTCAGTGTAAGGAAGAACCTGCCTGCCCGACAATGTGCCAGCCGGGGAATGTGAAGCGAGGGTTCTCCACTTAGGTGATGAGACTAGGCGTCTCATCGGCAGCCAGATAGTGCAAGGTTCTGCCTGGGGGATAGCCCATGTACTAGTGAAGTAGCAGCGGTCTATAAAACTGGCACTGGAATAAATTTGATAAAATTTGCCCCCGAAATGCTTGGGGATGAATGAAATTTTAGAAATGACCAGTGATAAAATTCCATTAAGGTCCAAAAACTCAGATGGAAACTATTTTGTGATGATATTTTGTTCCATTCATATATGTACATTTGAAAATTTAGAGTATGTGTGGTGTCTGTGTCTCATCCAAAATTGTTGGTCGGAGGTCAAAAATATTGTCATCTCACAGTACAATAGTAACCAGATGCTCCGCAGGGCGCAGCTTTATATGACCACAGAGGTTGAACACTGAACGGTTGGGGCAAGTATGGACACAACATTCAAGCTGGATTCAGCTCTAAATTTGGATTGTGATTAAATAGTTGACACAGCAAAGGTTTCTGACACAGAATGAATGTGGTCTAATGAACTTAAAATATTTTTTTTGCCTTTGAGCAATTCGCTATGCTGTTGAATATTAATCCTCTCAAAAAAATGTTTGAAAAAATTTTTCTTTCTATTTATGAAATCTGAAATGAGAAAAATTTAACCCCCCACCTCCCATTTTTTTCAAATCCCCCTTTCTCTTTTTCCAAAACTGATCTCAATTCAAATTTCTAATGGAGTTTGCAACAATAACTATTCATTTAAATACATCATAAAATATTAAAATGTAAAATCAAGTGCTTGTTATCACTGAATGGTAAAGATTGTTTTAATTTATCAGTTGGTAGTAAAAGTGAATATACATTGTATATTGTATAAAACAATGATTTCAGTTCATTCAACTACTATTCTGGACAAAGAAAGATAACTCCAATTGAAAATTTCTTGCTATTGCACAATATTGTGCAATTAGATATTTCTTGCTATTTTGCGATACTGTGCAATTGAAAATATTTGCTATTGCACAATACTGTGCAATTGAAGATTTCTTGCTATTGCGCAATACTGTACAATTGGAAATTTCTTGCTATTACACAATATTGTGCAATTGAAGATTTCTTGCTATTGCTGAATACTGTGCAATTGAAAATTTCTTGCTATTGCACAGTACTTAATATAATAATTTTGGATCCTGATTTGAACCAACTTGAAAACTGGGCCCATAATCAAAAATCTAAGTACATGTTTAGATTCAGCATATCAAAAAAGCCCAAGAATTCAATTTTTGTTAAAATCAAACTTAGTTTAATTTTGGACCCTTTGGACTTTTTAATGTAGACCAATTTGAAAACGGGACCAAAAATCTAAGTACATTTTTATATTCAGCATATCAAAGAACCCCAAGGATTCCATTTTTGTTAAAATCAAACTAAGTTTAATTTTGGACCCTTTGGACCTTAATGTAGACCAATTTGAAAACGGGACCAATAATTAAGAATCCACATACACAGTTAGATTCGGCATATCAAAGAACTCCAATTATTCAATTTTTGATGAAATCAAACAAAGTTCAATTTTGGACCCTTTGGGCCCCTTATTCCTAAACTGTTGAGACCAAAACTCCCAAAATCAAACCCAACCTTTCTTTCATGGTCATAAACCTTGTGTTTAAATTTCATAGATTTCTTTTTACTTATACTAAAGTTATAGTGCGAAAACCAAGAAAATGCTTATTTGGGCCCTTTTTGGCCCCTAATTCCTAAACTGTTGGGACCAAAACTCCCAAAATCAATCCAACCTTCCTTTTGAGGTCATAAACCAATTGTGTTTAAATTTCATAGATTTCTATTTACTTATACTAAAGTTATGGTGCGAAAACCAAGAATAATGCTTATTTGGGCCCCTTTTTGGTCCCTAATTCCTAAACTGTTGGGACCTCAACTCCCAAAATCAATCCCAACCTTCCTTTTGTGGTCATAAACCTTGTGTTAAAATTTCATAGATTTCTATTCACTTTTACTAAAGTTAGAGATAAGTGATACCAATATACGACCAAAAATTTTTCAATTTTTGCGGTCGTATAAAAAGTAAACTTGCACCAATTTTGACTCAATAAATGTGTTTTTTTTTTAATATATTTTTTTTTTTTTATATATTTCACAAATAACAAAAATCCTTCCCCAGGTTGAAGCTGTTTCTCGTTTCTCCTAGTTCTTTACAGCCTTTACAATGAACAAAAAACAGCCAACAGTTTGCACAGAAAAGGGGCAAAAAAGTATTAAACAGGCTTACATACTTTGATAAACTATATATAAAATTGTAAACTTTGAATCCAACTTCTCATCTCTGATCATCTCACATTATAGCTACATGTAGCATTGGCAGTCATATGAAAGCCAATAAAGGTATTTAAAAACATGAAGTATTTTTACATTTGTTTATTTTTTAAGCATATTCACAATTAATGTATCTGTAAAATTGAAAGAGTAAGACTACATTATTAGATGTGTATCTGATTTAGTAGATACTAGATTTCACTTTTTTCTTCATGTCAAGGAACACATTACTGGATCCCACTTTTTTCTAAAAGTATCCCCCCCCCCCCTTCAAATAATTTTAGGGAGACAAAAAAAAAAAGAGAAGAAAAACTCGATCCTCCCTCTTGTATAAAATTATAAAAACAAAGCCTGGCCTCTCATTCAAAAATTTAGGAAATTGTTTAACTAAAAAATTGTAACTATAAATTATTATGTTCTTGAAATGAAGTATATATAAATATAAAACTACTTACATGCACCAATAGGCACTACAAGGCCAGTTGAAGTAAGAATTTTATACATAACATACTTTGTTATTTTTCTGTCTCCTTTTGCTAGACCTTTGTGTGCTGATATTGATGATGGAATGCAACTTTCTTCTGACCCAAGAAAAACGATTTTCTTCTTCTACATACTTTAAATGTTCACCACAAATGGTATACTCCTCTGTTTTGTAGGTGTTTAACAGACCGATTTCAGATAACAGAAGATCTGCATTGTTGGATTTTTGGAAATGCTAGTAGAATAATCTGTCCATCACAGATCTTAATCAGTGAATATTTACTAGGCCTAGCTTTAAATTTACAACTCATGCAAGTCATATATGAACTTACAGATTAATTTTTTTCTACTTTTGTGTCAACAGCTTCTCATATGGCTTTTAACTAGGATCTCTTTTGAAAAATTAACAAATGTTCCAAGACATTAAAACCATTAAATTGCAGGAGTTTCATTCACAAGATATTAAGTAAATTTGAGTTTACAAAAATGTTGTAGTTTGTTGCTATACATATGAATAGCTATAACCTGATGTTCTGTTGTTGTCGTTCATTTGTTTCATGAGTGTTTTTCGTTTTTTAAAAAGATTAGACTTGATTTTCCTATTTGAATGGTTTTACATAAGTCATTTGTAGGGCTCTTTATATCTTGCTATTTAGTGTGAGCCAAGGCTGTGTATTGAAGACCTTACTTGTGACCTATAAAGGTTTACTTTTAAAAAATTGTGACTTGGATGGAGAGTTGTCTCATTGGCACTCATGCCACATCTTCTTAAATCTATATTTAACAATACAAAGTAAAAATATATCATAAAACTGTCAGTTTTATTTGTAAAATGGTTTATAATAAAACAAACTATTACAAAATAAATTACATGTTCTTTGTACAATTTTATCACAGAATTACAAAATAAAATATGCTAATATACTTTTACAGAGTTATAATCATTCATGTCAGAATTATAGAGAATATTCTTTCTCATATAAATTAGTACATAATGGAAACAAAATTTGTTCATTGTTCTTCCCTTAGCCTACTTCACCCTGCTCAGTCACTCTGTAATTCTCATATCTGGGCCTTTTTAAAAAAAATGTGGATTTTCTTGTACAATCAATATTTCTAAAAAAGTGTAAATATTTTTATCCAATTTTTAGATACACAATTTAGTTTTTGGTGTGTGTAACAAGTTCCAGCAAATTCAATATGAAATTTAGCTACAGAAATTGCTTCCAGTGGGTTTCAAAGGGTCCAAAAACCCCAAAATTGCTTGTACGAAATTGAAAAACTAGTCTTTTTTAAAGGCTGGTTTTAATACCCAGCTGAAATTAATATTTTTCTTTTGTTATTATAAATATATAGGTATCACTGCAGGTATGTATACACAAATACAGGGAATTCTTAGATTTTATTAGCATTTTTTTTTAATTTTCATTTCGTACTTAAAAAAATGTCAACTACATAACACAAATGAAATAATGTTGCCAATAAACAACTGATTATATCCCGTGTAACTAAGGAAGTGCTCTCTACTTACTCTTCATCCTCTGATGACGTGCTTAAAGTTACAGGATGACATCATTGATTCATTTCATTATAGATTAGTTTTGGTGAGTACAAATTACTCCGTAATTTTATTCTATGTCAACTTTGTAACGGCAAAAACATTGATAAATTTTGGCATAAATATTTTTTTTTACATAAATTATTCAAAGTCTGTAATACTGACTCTAATTCAATAAAAACCATTTATCTGGTAGTATTAGGGTCAAGAAAAACATCCAAAAACCACAAATAGGTCAACTACATAACGGTCAACTACATAACGCAGTGAATCGTTATGTAGTTGACAAAAAGCATTATGTAGTTGACAATGCTGAATTAAATTCACTTTAAAATATGTTTCTAAAAAGTGTTATTTCAACCATGTTAACTGTTTTGAAAAAAGTGTGATGATTTTTATGGAAATATATATCAAGCAAAATGTAAACATTATTAAAAAAAAATTAGGGACCGAAACTAAATCCGTTATGTAGTTGACATATGTCCCATACTTGTTTCTATGTTATTTTTTAAAATATTTTTGTAGTAGCATTTAAGATTGCATATTTTTATTTCAGGTTGTATTGTTGTTAAACTATTCAATTTCACATATTAATTTGAAAATTGAATATTTTTTTGTATTGTTATTTCACAACTGAAATATCCACATTTTTTGAAAATGACCCATCTAGGCTTTGAGACTAGAGCAGACATTATCAGCCACGTTACAATGTGTTGGGAGTCTTTATCAAGCTTAATTTCGTCAAGTGTATAACTGTCTATGGGACTGGGAAAAACAGTTATAGAATGATAAACAGATGATTGAATTTTCTACGTATAGATTTTTGTAAAATATCCAGCTTCTCTTAATAATGTGAAGCTTTTCCTCATTTGTCGCACACACTCGATTGTGGCTGATATTTTACAATGTCAGTGTAGTTAACTGAATAAAACAGGCTATTATTTGAACTTGGAATTATTTTTAATTATGGAATTTGCATAATTTCTTGTGATGGAAATTTTTACTAAGTTCCATGTTTATTCTGTACTCAAATGTTCTGTGCTGTGCACAACACTTTCTATTACAAAGAAGATAGTACATTTTCAATAGAATGCTCTGTGCCGCGCACAACACTATCTATACAAAATACATTGTATGGAAAGTGTTGTGATCCTCTCAAAACATTATAATACATTTTTTTACTAAATAATCATGGAATTTATTAAAAATTTCCAGCACAAGAAATTATGCAAATTCCATAATTAAAAATAATTCCAAGTTCAAATAATAGCCTGTTATAATCTATACTTATCTGTCAGAAATAAAGGCAATAATAGAAATGATGTTAATCAGACTGAGATCAGGTCTTAAAATATATTTTTCGGTCTTTGAAAAGTCACATACAAGCTTATATATAGGATGCTAATCCCAACAGCACTTACATAATGATATATTATTGTAAAATGGTTTGCATTAAATACAAACAATATTGCTTTTATTTTAGTGCAATCAAAGTAGAATAAATATATTATACAAATACTCATAGTATGGCTTTAGGCATAAGCTGAAAAATTTCTAACATAGTTATTTCATCAATGACTCTTACACAACAAAGTATGATACAGTTCCTGAGATAGAGGCAATCAGGCTTTGCAATCATAAAAATTTCAAGTACAATAACAGCACTCGAACTCAGAAATCAAAATACTGGATTTGCTGATTCGCGAACAAAAGTTGTATTTGTAGTACTTTGAGAACTGAGTTGAGTTTATTCATCTGAAGTCTAGGATTTGAGGTCTATATTTGTTTTACTATTTCTATCATTTTGTCATAAGAATCTGATTCTGTACTCATGTTTATTAGGTGAAATGTTATTTGTTTTATTTTCACATCAGTTTAAAATTGAATGAACAAAAAGTAAAATCAAACTGAGGTTCACATTATCCATATTTGAATTATTTTTTTTGGGTCATGTGAGTTAACCGTTACTTAACGGTCACATATGAAATAAATATTAAACATCTTTGTTTCAATATTACAGTCTTACAAAACTGTTACTTTAAATATATAATTTCATATATAATAGAAGTATAAAGATGACTCTTAGCAATTTTGTTGTAAGAGCTACAATATGAAATGTTGACCAAATTCAACAACATGTATTCAAATCAACCCTAAGACAAATCTGTCTGTGTTGTCAAATCTTTGGTTATCTAACTTCCTGAAATATTGAATAGTTTATAGATCTTTCTTTATAAAGTAAATGCATTATTTACTAGTAATCTCTCTTATAAAGTTTGCTTTGTGTTTTGTTTTCAGAAGGTTACCAATTTAAAATGGTTCAACTGTACTTAAAATGCATTTTGAAACATATCAAACTGATCATGTGTAATTATTTTATATGTTAGGATATGTGTAATTATGACATATGCAAATCACAATTGTAACAAAATTGCTCCTAAATTTTGTTTTTTTGTCAATATACCATGAATTAGAAAATATCTGGTAAGTGTGCCATGATTATAATGAAGAAAAGAAAGGAGATTTTCTGCAAGCTGATCAATAAAAAGCAACAATCACTGCACAGTATACTGTAAAAAAAACCCTGGTTAAAATAAACAAAAGTTCACAGTCAGCATTAAACTGAGCTGTGAGAATACAAAAAGATTAGCAAACACAAGTGTCCTATCCCAGGTAGTGACAAATGGTATGTGCATGGCCTGAATAAACTCATAGCAAATACAAGTGTCCTATCGCAGGTAGTGACAAATGTTAAATGTATGGTCAGCATTAACACATCACACAAACATGTACTTCCACCCTACAGTAAGTACATGGGCCTTATAAAAAGGCAAAATTTACAAATCCATAAAAATAATCACAACTTTGGAAAACAAGTACAAAAAAGAGACAGTTATTCCTTATATTGGATATTCTTTTGTTCAATTTAAAAGCTCCAATTACCATTGGAAAATTTCTTTCCAGTAAATCTCACTGAATTTTAGCAAGCAATGTTAGAAAAGTAATTTTAAACTTTGTTATATACAGTATTTGACCTTGTTTTTAAAATGTCTGACATTTGTGACCTCTTTGATATATCTAGGTGTGACATTAACATGGTTTTTGCAGGAAGATTTGGCTAATCACTTTTGAAGTGATTAATATTGCATCTATTTCTAGATAAACTTAATTCAAACTGTCCTATTTTGGATAAATATCAGTTAAGTGGAATAATTTTCTTAGTAACAGCTGCAAAATGTTTGCTTTACATAATATACAATCTAGTAATCTGTGATTTTGTAATAAATTTATCAATATATATGAACTATAACAACAATCACTTACTAACATTGGGAATTGAACAAAATTTTCATCATGGACTTTAGGTGAAAAATGAGACCAATCGGAATTTATCAATTCTATAAAAAAAAAATATGATGATGAAATAATGCTGATGATGAACAAAATCAAAGAATATATCCAAAATGAAAAATTTAACTAACAAATATTCATTTACAGTTTTCTCTCGTGAGCTCAATTCAGATTAATTTAAGATTCACGAATTTATCTACAGTTATGTATCTGTACAAAGTTAGATTCAACAGGGAATGCATCCAATCATATTACGAGAATTTTTAAAATGTCCATGGTTTACTTCTCCAGCATGGCAAAAACTGTTGGGTGTTCAAGTTTTCACAGCTTTAAACTTGATGGGCAAATATGTTAGTGTTGAAGCTTTAAATTCATTTAACTTCATGTATGATACAAATATGAACAGTAAATTTTCAAATTAAGTCACAATAATGTAATCTACATTTTCAATTCATTTATATTTGGACTCTTAAAGGATTATGGAAAATTTTATTCTGTATACCCAATAATGAAAATAACATTACATTGTGTTGAATTTACATTGTTAAAGACTTTTTGGTGTGTGTTTTTAAAAACATTACCATGAATGCATTAGATTCTGAAAAAATGAATTGATTATTTGGTTAACTCATGAATGAATCTAACTGTTAAGAGCTTCTGAATATGAAATGATTAAAATGATACATGTATGCATATAAAATAATACTGAGGATTATAAAATGATTATTACAACATTAACAACACACATGGTCTGGCATTCAAGCCCTAACTATATAATAAATATCTTCTCTATGGAAAAATAATATATCTATTGCTATCTAAAACTCTGAACTCTTTATTCTAATTGTATAAAAATAAATAAAATTAAGGAATGTCTGCACCATCTATTTGAAAAAAAACTATCTAAATATTTTAAATCACTATCTCCATATCTCCATGAAGCAAGAACATGAGCAAGAATTAAAAAAATAATTTTGTGAGCAAGAATCCACACTTAACGAAAAATATTTTTTTACTTTAACTTAGCAGTTTTTTTTCATCCCCTTAAAAGGTAGCATGGGTTTTAATGATATACAAAAATTCTATCTTGTCTGAAGTTACATCATCAGTTTTCTATCGCATCTGACAGAAAATATAAACCTTGAGAGTGAAATGTAATAACAAGGCAACCAGCATTCTTTTCTGATATAAATAATTTTAAAATATAGCAAGTTTACAAAACCAATAAATGAAATATCCTTTTGACAGGTATTAATTATTTTTTCTTGTTTTTACTGCCACTTATAATAAAAAGAAACAAATACATTTTATTTCACTTTTACAAAATAACTTCTTCAACTTTTTGTTTGCATACTCTAATGCTGAGTTCACACGTAATTCGAATTCGATTCGCATTAACTGATTCCAATTAGTTTAATTCGCATTCGAAACGTTTAACATCTTAACGTCAATTCTAATTCGAATTACAATGCGCATCAAATTCGCTAATACTGTCTAAACGACGTTAACTTTTAATTCATATTAACAAAAACATATTTCTAATTTAAATCATAAAGTTCTTATATCAAATCTATACATAGCCGAAAGAATCTGACAGAATTACCATAATAATACTGATCTACCAAATTGTACTTACAAAAAAAATATCTCTGAATATACTTCAGGTGCTTTTTGTTAATGTCTCATAAAATTTAGAAGATAAGTTTGTTTTATTGTAGGTCAGCATCGCAATGATACGATATATATATTTCTAACTTAACATCAGCTTTGCAATGATAAGATATATATATTTTCAACTGGACAATCAATCCACCAATTTAAGTATGGTATAAAATCAGTAATGAAAGAAGAAGTTTAGATTTCTTATTTCAACCAGGGCGCAGCTTTATACGACCGCAGAGGTTGAACCCCTGAACAGTTGGGGCAAGTATGAACAAAACATTCAAGCGTGATACAGCTCTGAATTTGGATTGTGATCAAATTTTTGACATTATATGGGTTTTTTACACAAAACAAATGTCAAGATTTTACAAATCAATTAAAGATTTCTTCTTCAAACTTATTTGAATCTAAAATTAAATAGTTGACGCAGCATAGGTTTCTGACACAGAATGAATGTGGTCTAATGAACTTAAAATTTTTTTTTGCCTTTGAGCAATTCACTATGCTGTTGAATATTAATCCTCTCAAAAAAATGTTTGAAGAAATTTTCTTTTTATTTATGAAATCTGAAATGAGAAAAATTTACCCCCCCCCTTTTTTTTTTCACATCCCCCTTTCCCTTTTTTCAAAACTGATATTAATTCAAATTTCTAATGGCGTTTGCAACAATAACTACTCTTAAATACATCATAAAATATTAAAATGTAAAATAAAGTGCTTGTTATCACTGAATGGTAAAGATTGGTTGGTAGTAAAAGTGAATATACATTGTATATTGTATAAAACAATGATTTAAGTTGATTCAACTACTATTCTGAACAAAGAAAGATAACTCCAATTGAAAATTTCTTGCTATTGTACAATATTGTGCAATTAGATATTTCTTGCTATTGCGCAATACTGTGCAATTGAAAATATTTGCTATTGAACAATACTGTGCAATTAAAGATTTCTTGCTATTGCGCAATACTGTACTTAATATAATAATTTTGGATCCTGATTTGAACCAACTTGAAAACTGGGTCCATAATCAAAAATGTAAGTACATGTTTAGATTCAGCATATTAAAATAGCCTAAGAATTCATTTTTTGTTAAAATCAAACTTAGTTTAATTTTGGACCCTTTGAACTTTAATGTAGACCAATTTGAAAACAGGACCAAAAGTAAGAATCTACATACACAGTTAGATTTGGCAAATCAAAGAACCCCAATTATTCAATTTTTGATGAAATCAAACAAAGTTTAATTTTGGACCCCGATTTGGACCAACTTGAAAACTGGACCAATAATAAAAAATCTAAGTACATTTTTATATTCAGCATATCAAAGAACCCCAAGGATTCAAGTTTTGTTAAAATCAAACTAAGTTTAATTTTGGACCCTTTGGACCTTAATGTAGACCAATTTGAAAACGGGACTAAAACTTAAGAATCTACATACACAGTTAGATTCGGCATATCAAAGAACCCCAATTATTCATTTTTTGATGAAATCAAACAAAGTTCAATTTTGGACCATTTGGGCCCCTTATTCCTAAACTGTTGAGACCAAAACTCCCAAAATCAAACCCAACCTTCCTTTTATGGTCATAAACCTTGTGTTTAAATTTCATAGATTTCTATTTACTTATACTTAAGTTATGGTGCGAAAACTAAGAATAATGCTTATTTGGACCCCTTTTTGGCCCCTAATTCCTAAACTGTTGGGACCTCAACTCCAAAAATCAATCCCAATCTTCCTTTTGTGGTCATAAACCTTGTGTTCACATTTCATTGACTTTTATTTACTTATACTAAAGTTATTGTGCGAAAACCAAGAAAATGCTTATTTGGCCCCTAATTCCTAAAATATTGGGACCAAAACTCCCAAAATCAATCCCAACCTTCCTTTTGTGGTCATAAACCTTGTGTTAAAATTTTCATAGATTTCTATTCACTTTTACTAAAGTTAGAGTGCGAAAACTAAAAGTATTCGGGCGACGACGATGACGATGCCAACATCATACCAATATACGACCAAAAATTTTTCAATTTTTGCAGTCGTATAAAAAGCTAGTTGAACAGACTAAAACCTTATAGTTACATTTTAAGCATCAAGCAATATTACACTTTATTAAGTTTCAGTGACAAATAACTACCACTGAAAATTTATCCCTGATCACTAAACAACTGTACACACAGGGTTTTGACTTGAACCAGATTATTACTTAATTATTGTAATTTTAGGAAATTCTGCACACAGATGCATACATAAGATTTCGGAATGCTATTTCTATTCATTGCAATACTATCATAGTCACACTATTAACATTAAAAAACTAGAGGCTCTAAAGAGCCTGTGTCGCTCACCTTGGTCTATGTGCATATTAAACAAAGGACACAAATGGATTCATGACAAAATTGTATTTTGGTGATGGTGATGTGTTTGAAGTTCTTACTTTACTGAACGATTTTGCTTCTTACAATTATATCTATAATGAACTTTGCCCATTAGTAACAGAGAACTATATTTGGTAAAAATTTACATATATTTACCAAATTAATGAAAATTGTTAAAAATTTACTATAAAGGGCAATAACTCCTTAAGGGGTCAATTGACCATTTAGTTCATGTTGACTTATTTGTAGATCTTACTTTGCTGAACATTATTGCTGTTTACAGTTTATCGCTATCTATAATAGTATTCAAGATAACCAAAAACAGCAAAATTTCTTTAAAAATTACCAATTGGAGGGCAGCAACCCAACAACCAGTTGTCCAATTCATCTGAAAAATTCAGGGCAGATAGATATTGACTTGATTAACAATTTAACTTCTTGTCAGATTTGCTCTAGATGCTTTGAATTCATAGTTATAAGCCAAAAACTGCATTTTACCCCTATGTTCTATTTTTAGCCGTGGCGGCCATCTTGGTTGAATGGCCAGGTCATCGGACACATTTTTCAAACTAGATACCCCAAAGATGATTGTGGCCTAGTAGTTTCAGTGGAGATTTTGTAAAAGATTACTTAGATTTATGAAAAATGGTTAAAGATTGACTATAAAGGGCAATAACTCCTAAAGGGGTCAACTGACCATTTTGGTCATGCTGACTTATTTGTAGATCTTACTTTGCTGAACATTATTGCTGTTTACAATTTATCTCTATCTATAATAATATTCAAGATAATAACCAAAAACAGCAAAATTTCCTCAAAATTACCAATTCAGGGGCAGCAACCCAACAACCGATTGACCAATTCATCTGAAAATTTCAGGGCAGATAGATCTTGACCTGATAAACATTTTTATCCCACCCATGTCAGATTTCCTCAAAATGCTTTGGTTTTTGAGTTATAAGCCAAAAACTGCATTTTACCCCTATGTTCTATTTTTAGCGGTGGCGGCCATCTTGGTTGGTTGACCAGGTCACGCCACCCTTTTTTTAAACTAGATACCCCAAAGATGATTGTGGCCAAGTTTGGATTAATTTGGCCCAGTAGTTTCAGAGGAGAAGATTTTTGTAAAAGATTAATTTAATTTATGAAAAATGGTTAAAATTGACTATAAAGGGCAATAACTCCTAAACGGGTCAACTGACCATTTTGGTCATGTTGACTTATTTGTAGATCTTACTTTGCTGAACATTATTGCTGTTTACAGTTTATCTCTATCTATAATAATATTCAAGATAATAACCAAAAACAGCCAAATTTCCTCAAAATTACCAATTCAGGGGCAGCAACCCAACAACCGATTGACTGATTCATTTGAAAATTTCAGGGCAGATAGATCTTGACCTGATTAACATTTTTATCCCGTCAGATTTCCTCAAAATGCTTTGGGTTTTGAGTTATAAGCCAAAAACTGCATTTTACCCCTTTGTTCTATTTTTAGCCGTGGCGGCCATCTTGGTTGGATGACCAGGTCACGCCACACATTTTTTAAACTAGATACCCCAAAGATGATTGTGGCCAAGTTTGGATTAATTTGGCCCAGTAGTTTCAGAGGAGAAGATTTTTGTAAAAGATTACTTTAATTAACGAAAAATGGTTAAAAATTGACTATAAAGGGCAATAACTCCTAAACGGGTCAACTGACCATTTTGGTCATGTTGACTTATTTGTAGATCTTACTTTGCTGAACATTATTGCTGTTTACAGTTTATCTCTATCTATAATAATATTCAAGATAATAACCAAAAACAGCAAAATTTCCTCAAAATTACCAATTCAGGGGCAGCAACCCAACAACCGATTGACCGATTCATCTGAAAATTTCAGGGCAGATAGATCTTGACCTGATAAACATTTTTACCCCATGTCAGATTTGCTCTAAATGCTTTGGTTTTTGAGTTATAAGCCAAAAACTGCATTTTACCCCTATGTTCTATTTTTAGCCGTGGCGGCCATCTTGGTTGGTTGACCGGGTCACGCCACACATTTTTTAAACTAGATACCCCAATGATGATTGTGGCCAAGTTTGGTTTGATTTGGCCCAGTAGTTTCAGAGGAGAAGATTTTTGTAAAAGTTAACGACGACGGACGACGACGACGGACGACGGACGCCAAGTGATGAGAAAAGCTCACTTGGCCCTTCGGGCCAGGTGAGCTAAAAATGCGATAAAGGCTGAATTTACAGTTTATGCTATTAATATAAGTTCAACTAGCATCATGTGACTAATGTCCCCAAAAAACACCTTCAGGGTCGGTCAGGGGCATTAGAGACATCCTGGCAACTGTCTGAAAGTAGTACCATAAGTAGTACGAAAAGTAAACAATAAAAATAAATAGGTCTGTGCATGAGTTTAAACATTTGGACTATTGGCAGAGTTCAATTTCGACTGAAAACTGAGTATTTCACTCTATTGATATAAACAGACTATAAAAAAAATCAAATGTAAAAAAAAACAAAAACGAACACAAATAGACATGATTGTCTGCATCCCCAAAATAGCATAAGAAAAATAGGGATAATTACTGAAATTATGACATCAACGTTATGAAAGAAATGAAAATAATATAAATTAGATATGAGTCAATAATAACTGTAAATCAACATGATGTGAAAATGAAAATTAAATAGTAATATAGTTAGTTTAATTCTATTCTCTTGCAACTATGAAGATGAACTTTATAGAAGTCGGGTTGATTCAATCCATAATTTAAATTTTAACACTAAAAATTCTTCAAAACTCACCCTAAAATATCATGAGCTGAAAATATGCAAGAAATTAGACCAAAAAAAATCATTTCTTCAATCCTAGACCTAAAAATGGTAAAGGAATAAGACAAATTTTCATTTAATAAGTTCCAATCATATTAGAAAAACTGTGTTTTGATAGTAACAAATAATGCTGAACATAAGGTTCCAGTATAAAACTACCTGTAGTCCTGTATCAGGAATTAGAGGTACTGTGGATTCATTTATTTTCGTGGGTACTAATTTTTTCGTGGATTGAGGAAAACTTACATGTTCGTAGATATTTGATTTCGTGGTTTTGCCATTGTCTGCATACAAGCCATAAGAAAATTTGTCATTCGTTGAACATTTAATTTCGTGGTTCAACTGTACCCGTGAAATCCACGAAAATTGGTATCCAACGAATAATAATGAATCCACAGTACATATATATATCATTGCATTATTTATTTATAAAGTGCCAAGTGGAATAAATAAAGGCTTGCTGTCTAACTACCCCAAAGCAAACAAAAAAAAATAATAAACTTACAAACAACCATCCCAAATATTTATCAATACAGACTTTGTCTTTTATCATTATGTAAAACCCTCATATCCAAGTCTAAATAGTAAGTACTAATAATACATTTTTAAAACAAAAATTATCCTGGAATCATGCAGTTGATTTACAGTGAATTAATCAATTGATGCAATTTTTAACAAATAAAAAGATAAAATTGATCAAAACAACACAGAATAAGGATAAAATCTTTAACACTTCTGTTGTCATGCTGTGTCTTCCTGTAGCCTGTTTATCAGCTCATCAAAAATTTGGTATCATTGCCACCGTCACAACAAAACCCATGAAAAATGTAAATAACATAAATGGGGTGAAAATACTCCATACTGGCCACAATCCAACTGTTACACTGAAAAATACAATGAGAAAATAATTTTTTTTATACTCTTTGTTAAATAGAACAGTGTGATACTTATTACTTTATTATAGAAAACAATATGTTGACCCTAAGATGTTTGTTTCAACTGTGTGATGTTGTGCTGCTGTCTCACTAGCATTTATCACTTTCATTCTTTAATTACAACACTGCCAACAGCTTATGCAATAGGTTATATCTTGTCACAAAAATTGTCATAAAATATTCACCATATCCTTTTTTATTTGAGTTTATTGGTGGAATGCTGTTTCCTTGATGTTTACTACCAGATATATAACCTTTATTCATATATCAACTTATCAAATATTGTCAAACTTATAATGAAGCTATCTAGTAAACTTATACACAATGACATCCATACTTTTCTGAGTAGAATGTAATTACTGATTTTTCAATTCAATTCCTAATAATAATTTCAACAGCTCCTGTAAAAATACAGATAAAATGAACATTATTTGCCATTATTTATGAAATTTCTTCATTAATTACCAACTACTGTAAGGAACATTCTACATGGTCTAAAAGATGACAAAACAAAAACTAGATGTGTCAAAGCGACGCGAATGGCCCTGTCTCAAAAATTTGAAAAATCTGCAATTTCAATAACACATGTGGACACAAACATGATGGTAGTCTCACATATCAAAAATCAGCTCAAAATCTTGAGGCGTATAGAAAACAAGAGGCTCTCAAGAGCCTGAATCGCTCACCTTAATTCTTTTGGTTAAATCTCTCATCAATGATTATTTTGGCTTTTCAATTTATTTAAATGTTTTTTGGATCGTCCTATTTTCTTCGAAAGCCAAAAAAAATAATCATTTTCTCCTATGTTCTATTTTAGCCATAGGAGCTATGTTTCTTGACATACAAGGAAATAAAATATAAAATTTATACTAGATACTCTGAAACTCATTTAGCCTAAGTTTGGCTGAAATTGATACAGCAGTTTCAAAGGAGAAGATTTTTTAAAGCAAGTCAACATGATGAACAAATTGTGAAAAAAGGTTTTAAAGGGCAATAACTCCTTAAGGGGTCAATTGACAATTTTGGTCAAATTGACTTAATTGAAGATCTTACTTTGCTGAACATTATTGCTGTTTACAGTTTATTTCTATCTATAATCATATTCAAGATAATAAACAAAAACAGCAAAATTTCTTTAAAATTATCAATTCAGGGGCAGCAACCCAACAACAGGTTGTTTGATTCATCTGAAAATTTCAGGGCAGATAGATCTTGACCTGATAAACATTATTACCCAACGTCAGATTTGCTCTAAATGCTTTGGTTTTGAGTTATAAGCCAAAAACTGCATTTGACCCCTATGTTCTATTTTTAGCAATGGCGACCATGTTTGTTGATAGATCATAACTTCGGATACAATTTACAAACTAGATACCCTAAGGAACATTCAGTTAAAGTTTGGAAGTATTTGGCCCAGTAGTTTCAGAGGAGAAGATTTTTGTAAAAGATTACTAAGATTTACGAAAAATGGTTAAAAATTGACTATAAAGACCATTTCCGTCATGTTGACTTATTTGTAAATCTTACTTTGCTGAACATTATTGCTGTTTACAGTTTATCTCTATCTATAATAATATTCAAGATAATAACCAAAAACAGCAAAATTTCTTTAAAATTACCAATTCAGGGGCAGTAACCCAACAACAGGTTGTCTGATTCATCTGAAAATTTCAGGGCAGATAGATCTTGACCTGATAAACAATATTACCCCATGTCAGATTTGCTCTAAATGCTTTGGTTTTTGAGTTATAAGCCAAAAACTGCATTTGACCCCTATGTTCTATTTTTAGCAATGGCGACCATGTTTGTTGATAGATCACAACTTCGGATATAATTTACAAACTAGATACCCTAAGGAACATTCAATTAAAGTTTGGAAGTATTTGGCCCAGTAGTTTCAGAGGAGAAGATTTTTGTAAAAGATTACTAAGATTTACGAAAAATGGTTAAAAATTGACTATAAAGGGCAATAACTCCTAAAGCGGTCAACTGACCATTTTGGTCATGTTGACTTATTTGTAGATCTTACTTTGCTGAACATTATTGCTGTTTACAGTTTATCTCTATCTATAATAATATTCAAGATAATAACCAAAAACAGCAAAATTTCCTTAAAATTACCAATTCAGGGGCAGCAACCCAACAACGGGTTCTGATTCATCTGAAAATTTCAGGGCAGATAGATCTTGACCTGATAAACAATATTACCCCATGTCAGATTTGCTCTAAATGCTTTGGTTTTTTAGTTATAAGCCAAAAACTGCATTTGACCCCTATGTTCTATTTTTAGCAATGGCGACCATGTTTGTTGATAGATCAAAACTTCGGATACAATTTATAAATTAGATACCCTAAGGAACATTCAGTTAAAGTTTGAAAGTATTTGGCCCAGTAGTTTCAGAGGAGAAGATTCAAGAAATAGTTTACGACGACAGACGACGACAGACGATGGACGCCAAGTGATGGCATAAGCTCACTTATCCCTTCGGGACAGGTGAGCTAAAAAGTCTGTACAACTGTGATTTCCAACAATTTTTAAAGTTGCAAACCCTTAATTTTGGTAAAAATTAGCGGAGCAGAACACAACTTAAACTTGATCTGTATCTCATCATGGTTAGCTCACATACCAAAAATCAGCCCAATATCTGAAAGCATTTAGAAACCAGATGCTCCACAGGGCGCAGCTTTATACGACCGTAGAGGTCGAACCCTGAACAGTTGGTGTAAGTATGGACACAACATTTAAGCTTGATACAGCTCTGAATTTGGATTGTGATTAAATAGTTGACACAACATAGGTTTCTGACACAGAATGAATGTGGTCTAAAAACTTAAACTTAAAAATTTAAATTGGACATTTACCTATTATGGTCCAATATTCAAAATCTAAATACATGGTTAGATTCAGCATATCATAGAACCCCAACAATTCAATTTTTGATGAACCAATTTAATAACCGGGCCAAAATATTAACAAGAGGCTGTCAGAACGACAGCAAACCGGATTTATTAACATTTATTTGTGTCCTGGCAATATCACAAGAACCATAACTGATGAATGCTGAAAGTGAAAATCGTCAATATCAAATTTGACCTCCATTTTGTAGTCAGTATCAACATAAATTTGAAAAGCTTAGATTGAATGGTTCATTAGTAAATGCAACAACGTGAATGGAAACACCATTTTACGATCTTTCAAGAACCATAACTCCTGAACGGTAAAAGTCAAAATCGTCATTATTAAACTTGACCTCTATTTTGTCATCAGTAACAACATATAAAAATTTCAAAAGCTTTGGTTGAATGGTTTATGAGAAAATGCACGGACACGACTGGAAACACCATTTTCAATCTTTCAAGAACCATAACTCCTGAACAGTAAAAGTCAAAATCGTTATTATTTTACTTGACCTCCATTTTGTCATCAGTAACAATATATTAAAATTTGGGAAGCTTTGGTAGAACAGTTCATGCGTAAATGCACGGACACGACTGGAAACTCCATTTTTCAATCTTTCAAGAACCATAACTCCTGAACCGTAAAAGTCAAAATCGTCATTATTGAACTTGACCTCCATTTTGTCATCAGTAACAACATATTAAAATTTGGGAAGCTTTGATAGAACAGTTCATGCGTAAATGCACGGACACGACTGGAAACTCCATTTTTCAATCTTTCAAGAACCATAACTCCTGAACGGTAAAAGTCAAAATCGCCATTATTGAACTTGACCTTCATTTAGTTGTCAGTAACAACATATTAAAATTTTAAAAGCTTTGGTTTAACGGTTCATGAGTTAATGCACGGACAACATTTGATTGCCGCCCGCCCGCCCGCCCTACATCCCCAAATCATTTATCGACCTTTTTGTCACAAAAATCCGGTTTAAAAATCTAAATAAATGGTTCGATTCAGCATATTGAAAAACCCCATATATTCAATTTTTGTTAAAATTAAGCTAAGTTTAATTTATTGGACCCTTTGGACCTTAATGTAGACCAATTTGAAAACAGGACCAAAAATCAAGAATCTGAATACACGGTTAGATTTGGCATATCAAAGAACCCGAATAATTCATTTTTTGATGTAATCAAACAAAGTTTAATTTTGGCCCCTTTTTGCCCCTAATTCGTTGGGACCAAAACTCCCAAAATCAATCCCAACCTTCCTTTTGTGGTCACAAGCCTTGTGTCAAAATTTCATAGATTTCTATTTACTTAAACTAAAGTTATACTGCGAAAACCAAGAAAAATGCTTATATGGGCCCTTTTTGACCATTAATTCCTAAACTGTTGGGACTTTTATGGTCATTAACCTTGTGCTTAAATTTCATAGATTTCTATTTAATTTTACTAAAGATAGAGTGCGAAAACCAAATGTCTTCGGTCGACGACGACGCAAACATGAAACCGATATCCTTCCAAAAAATTTTTAATTTTTTGCGGTCGTATAAAAAGATCCGTATAACTGTGATTTTTAAATATTTATAAAAGTCCAAAGCCCCAAATTACAGCAAAAATTAGCGAAGCAGAACGAAACTTAAACTTCATCTGTAACTCATCTTGTTTAACTCACATGCCAAAAACCATCCCAATATCTGAAAGCATTTAGAAAAAAGTCTCTATAACTGTATTTTCAAGAATTTTTGAAAGTCAAAAGCCCGTAATTTCGGTAAAAATTAGCGGAGCGGAAGGAAACTTAAACTTGATCTGTCACTCATCATGGTTAACTCACATACCAAAAATCTGCCAAATATCTGAAGGCATTTAGAAAAAAACTCGGTATAACTGTGATTTTCAACAATTTATCAAAGCCCATAATTTTGGTAAAAATTAGCGGAGCAGAACGAAACTTAAACTTGATCTGTAACTCATCATGGTAAACTCACATACAAAAATCAGCCAAATATCTGAAGGCATTTAGAAAAAAACTCTGTATTATGGTTTGTTGTGGAATGACGGAATGACGGCATTACGGAATTTCAGAATTTAGGAATTACGGACAAGGGTAAAACTATATGGCACCGACAACTTCGTTGCAGGGCTATAACAAGTGCAAAATTATTTATTAATAGTAAACCAAATCTCAATGAGATGACTTACCGGTAAATTATTTCTTTATAAAAAGAAAAAAAATTTGACCTTTAATTCCAAACTACTGTTTAATTTTAGGACAAAAAGCTTTCATTGCAATTCATTAATTGCAAATCTGACATTTTCCAGACCCAAGGGGTCACTGCCCATCAACTTATGATATTGTAGGATATGATTTATGTTGACTTCTTACCACACTCCTCCCATTATAAAAGCTCCTGTAGCTATAGGTATTGCTGCAGGACAAGTCTTTTCCCAATCATCAGAACTCATTTTCTTAATCCAGGATAAATAAACAATTAGGAATCCTGCTATTCCAATATTGATCAAAATCAAAATGGCACCAATGTTGAACCATAATCTATAAAATTATAAAAGAAACTCTAAGGTAATCTCTGGATTCAGTGATTTAGATATCTAACCAATTTAATCTAAGCTATATATATAATTTACATTGATATCCCTTTGATTCAAAACAAAATGAATTAGATATCTGAAAAGTTTCAAAATAAAATCTGCAATATGTTAGATAATATTTAAATATGGAATCTGCTTAATTTTGGACATAACTTATATAGCAGGACCTATATTTTCTCAAGACTTGACACAATGTAGATCCATTTATATCTTAAGAAAATATATACACATCCATTAAGCAACTTGCATGTTCGTATAGATCATATTCTTACGAGGGATTTTTATATTTTTGAAAATAAAAATATAGTGTTCAGTGCAAATACAGGGTTCTCACTAAGCTAAGGCAAATCCATGAGGGTTGGACTCATGACAATCAATCTCGAAATGGTTAGTCCAAAGATGCATCAAGATTGAAAAGTTCGTATAAAATGAATACACATAGTGACACATCATCATTTAATATCAAAAGTTTAAAAGTTATCTGAATTTATTGACACTTCATAGCTCTACTAGGTCATAAGGACTAAATTAATAAATTAAATTGCAAAAAAGTACCTTCTTTTTACTGTTGGGCTAAAAATGATGAGTCCCTTGACTTGCCTTATAAAATCCCTAGTGAGAACCCTGAATATAATGTCGCAAAAATGTAAAACTGGAATATTTGAAGTTTCTTTATTAAACTGTGTCAAGCAAACTTATACATTGCTAAATTATATCACTGTGAGGTGGGTTACAAAAGGCCAAACATGACATAAAGTATCTATGAAAATTAGATGGTTTATAGTATATTTTATGCGTACCTGTTTACCCTGGGATCATACCTCACGGCAACATAGAAATCTGTGTAGTAAAACAATGCAATAGAACCTATGAACCATAAAATATTCTGTATGCTGTATGGATAGTCTTTAGTTCTGTATTTTTCAAACTTTTTCTCAAACTTTTGCTGTGTCTTACTGTCCATATTCTGACTCAAAGTATATTTTTCATTAGGCTTCTCTTTGTCTAGAGCATCTAAAATAAATAAATGCACGACTTAATTGAGTCATATGTCTTCACATAGTCAACAGCCAGGGTAATATACTTTAATTTATTATTTTGATAATCATAGACGTTAAAAACATAAAGGAGTAGGGGCTTTAAGGCCTGGTTTTGGCCCAAGAAAATAAAAGATGTAATAAATGTTTCAAATTGGCACATAATGTTTTGAAATGCATATGGTAAAGAAATATAAAGGAAAATCATCAAGATTTTTATCTGATGACATCACAATTACGTCATAATATGTACTGTTTTCACAAAAACAATGAAAATACAGAATTTATGCAGTTTTCTATCTTTATTTCTGTTGTGGAAACATCGTGCGCAGCCAAGAAACAACAAAATAATTTAACAGAATCCTTATTATAACTATTGACATTATCTCACCAAATATAAAGTTGTTTCTTGGGTGCGCACATACTTTTTCAATCTAAAATATACTTAAAAAATTTGATGAAACCAGATGCTCCACAGGGCGCAGCTTTATACGACCGCAGAGGTTGAACCCAGAACGGTTGGGGCAAGTATGGACACAACATTCAAGCTGGATACAGCTCTAAATTTTGATTGTGATTAAATAGTTGACACAGCATAGGTTTCTGACACAGAATGAATGTGGTCTAATGAACTTAATTTTTTTTTTTTTGCCTTTGAGCAATTCACTATACTGTTGAATATTAATCCTCTCAAAAAAATGTTTGAAGAAATTTTCTTTTTATTTATGAAATCTGAAAAATTTAACCCCCCCCTCCCCCCCCCCCCCATTTTTTTTCAAATCCCCCTTTCCCTTTTTCCAAAACTGATCTCAATTCAAATTTCTAATGGAGTTTGCAACAATAACTACTCATTTAAATACATCATAAAATATTAAAATGTAAAGGTGTTTGTTATCACTGAATGGTAAAGATTGTTTTAATTTATCAGTTGGTAGTAAAAGTGAATATACATTGTAATGGTATAAAACAATGATTTAAGTTGACTCAACTACTATTCTGGACAAAGAAAGATAACTCCAATCAATTGAAAATTTCTTGCTATTGCACAATATTGTGCAATTAGATATTTCTGGCTATTGCGCAATATTGTGCAATTGAAAATATTTGCTATTGCACAATACTGTGCAATTGAAGATTTCTTGCTATTGCGCAATACTGAGCAATTGAAAATTTCTTGCTATTGCACAATACTGTGCAATTGAAGATTTCTTGCTATTGCTGAATACTGTGCAATTGAAAATTTCTTGCTTTTGCACAATACTTAATATAATAATTTTGGATCCTGATTTGAACCAACTTGAAAACTGGGCCAATAATCAAAAATCTAAGTACATGTTTAGATTCAACATATTAAAGAACCCCAATTATTCAATTTTTGATGAAATCAAACAAAGTTCAATTTTGGACCCTTTGTGCCCCTTATTCCTAAACTGTTGGGACCACAACTCCCAAAATCAAACCCAACCTTCCTTTTATGGTCATAAACCTTGTGTTTAAATTTCATAGATTTCTATTTACTTATACTTAAGTTATTGTGCGAAAACCAAGAATAATGCTTATTTGGGCCCTTTTTTGGCCCCTAATTCCTAAACTGTTGGAACCAAAACTCCCAAAATCAATCCCAACCTTCCTTTTGTGGTCATAAACCTTGTGTCAAAATTTTATAGATTTCTATTCACTTAAACTAAAGTTATAGTGCGAAAACCAAGAAAATGCTCATTTGGGCTCTTTTTGGCCCCCAATTCCTAAAATGTTGGGACCAAAACTCCCAAAATCAATCCCAACCTTCCTTTTGTGGTCATAAACCTTGTGTCAAAATTTCATTGATTTCTATTCACTTTTACTAAAGTTAGAGTGCCAAAACTAAAAGTATTCGGACGACGCCAACGTGATAGCAATATATACGACGAAAAATTAAAATTTTTGCGGTCGTATAAAAACAAGGAAAATTTTACAAAATATGCAAATTAAGTCATGATTTGTTGCCATGGTAACTTGTTCAGTGTCAAATTTGTTTTTGTTTATCTGAAAAGCTTGAACCTTAATCAAGTTTTCAATAATTTAGGAGTATGTATGATAACTTCTATATTTGCAGTAATTTTTGGGCCAAATAAGGGCCTTAGCTAATTTGTTTAGCGAAATATTGCGTAGTTCTATTTAACATCTAATAGAACTTTTTAATGTATTAATTAGTGTGTTTAAGTTATATTCTTAGACATTTATATAATTTTAATTCAGTAACTGTATCAGTTTATTTTCACAAACTGATCCACGCTTAAATAGATTGAATGTTGATTGTTGCTATTTTTAGACAATATATATGTTGTGTACAAGTTGCGATTTTGTACAGGTTGTAACATGTACAAAAATATTATACATGTTATAACTTGTATAATGCAAAAATACAAGTTATAACATGTACAAAAGTACCTCATACATGTTATAACCTGTACAAAATATTGCTTAAAAATGGTTTTAACTTGTACAAAATCGAAAAAGGATATTTTTCTATTACCGCAACAGATGATATTGACCTCAAAAACATTTTCATAACTTTTTTATTATTCTTTCATGTTAGTGTGTTTTGTCCTTTTTTGATACAGTTAATGTCCAGGGGTCGGTATTACGAATCATTACCTAAAACCTGTCATAAGATATATCTTAGAACATGCCTTATGATCCTCTTATGACTATCTATGGACATATCTTTATTTGATGAATTATAATTGTGAGTGTCCACTTTGAAGGCAATAGTAAAATACTTTAAATTCATTCTAGTTGACACTAAAAGACATAAGAGGATATACAGGATAGATATGTCTACAACTATTTTTGGAATTGAAATGGGGTATGTGTCTAAAAGACAACAATCCGCTCATGGAGCAGACAACATCTAAAGGCCACAAATTCATGCTTTCATAGTAGAGGATATATATTAAAAACATCAAAATGAAATTCGCCTCATGCAATGATCTTATAGTTAATAAACAAAAATTGAGTTATAAATTTACATAAGTCATGCTGAAGGCCAAAAATGTTGAAGAGTAGATCCAAAGATATCGATAATGAAGCGTGGTACAATGAAAACTATTTCAGCTCTATTGCTTTTACAGAGTAAGCATATAAGACTTTGTTTTAGCTATAAAGTCGAGAGGGAGGAGTATTTCCCAAAATTATAAGGAATCGTTCTTAATTTTTTTGGAAGAATTTAGTTACTAGTATATAATGTAATTGTCATTGAGGAATGCAAGCTTTTAGTAAATAGTTTCACACTTATCTTAGCCATGATGGACTGCATAAAACATACAATTACATGAAAACACATTTTGCCAACATAAGTCATGAACCATATATTTCTGAAACTTTGTGATCATTGTCCTCTACAGAAAAAGACACTTTCTGGCCTATTTATTGTTGTTCTTTATGCATTGGTGAATTTAAATGTATATTTTACTTCATTAAGATTGATTTTAAATTTCGTACAAGTTAAAACCATTTTTAAGCAATATTTTGTACAGGTTATAACATGTATGATGTACTTTTGTACATGTTATAACTTGTATTTTTGCATTATACAAGTTATAACATGTACAATATTTTTGTACATGTTATAACCTGTACAAAATTGCAACTTGTACACGACATATATATACATGTATATACTGATATATATATATCCTTATCTAGCAAAAATTTAAAAAGATTTTGTTTATATCAAAAAGGAAAAGAAAGTCGTTAGATCAATTAAAATTCAATTTAAAATGTACAGTACAGATAGAGATTTATTATTATGGATGCCTTAATCCATCTAGATGTCAGACTGGTCCAACAGTTGTTCCAGTGTAATTATTGCGAACCCAATTGAACCTTTTCATAGATTCACCTGATAACTACCTGTCCATTTAAACTTTTGGCAGTTCTATTGTCCCATTGAACAAATACAACAGGTATTATTATACCTTATGTATATTTCAAACAATTCTATTGGGTGAAACGTAATCACGTGACATGGAATAATTCAGTTAATTTTCATTCAATTCAAGGAAGGACGAATAACCCTAAAGAATTTACACCCGCGGTGAATAACCCTATTATTCACCGGTGAATAACCTTTTGAGTTTGTTTATTTGTACTTGAGTTACCTCCAATAAAAATCACGTCACAAACGTAAATAAACAAAATGGCAGCCTTCACGTTACACTGGAAGCCCATCGAGAGACCAGGAAATACGGCATTGGACATAAATAGAGCTGAGAGTGGCAGCAGCCGATGATGTCACTTATAAACGGTCCTTTTCAGGGCCATCACCATCTTACAAAAAGATTCTACTTTTGTTGTATATTCGAGAAAATCGAACACAAATGTATTTTCAAACGTCAGTCTGTGTTCGAAATGCACTTCCACTGTTAGTTCGGTATAATAAAACAATTGTGGCCCCTTAGAATCGATGAATATCCAAAATTGTCAACCCTGAAAAGTTATTTCTCTTCGGGCTGCGCCCTCAATGAAATAACCTTCTCGTGTTGACAATTTTGGATATTCACCTCTTCAACGGGCCATAATTGTATATTGTTCTCTGTATAGTTTATTCACTCAGACCTTTAAATTTCTTCTAAAAGAAATCTATCATTCATTGATTAATCTACCAGACCAAAACTCCCAAAATCAATCCCAACCTTCCTTTTATAGTCATAAACCTTGTGTTTAAATTTCGTAGATTTCTATTTACTTAAACTAAAGTTATAGAGCCAAAACCAAATGTCTTCGGACGACAATTTTTGAGGTCGTATAAAAATTAAGGATTAAATGAAAATGTATGTACCCTTTTTTTGTTTCAATGTTAAACATATGGAAATTTTATAGAAAATCCACAGCCTTTCCCCTTGTATTCTAATTTTAGTTCATTTATATATTGTGGAGTTTAGAATGACAACCATTGTCACTGAACTAGTACACAATTTTGTTAATGGGCCAGCTGAAGCAGGCCTCCATGTGCTGGAGTTTCACACTGTGTTGAAGACCCATTGGTGGCCTTCAGTTGTTTTCTGCTCTTTGGTCGGGTTGTTGTCTCTTTGACACATTCCCCATTTCCATTCTCAATTTATATTTGACAATTAAGAGCTAGATAGATAAAGGGTTGGTTCTTGAATAAAGTGTTACATGTGTAGCAATGATTTCATTATAACAAGTTTATAAAATAAGATACAAAAATGTATTGGTTAAAATAAATATAAATATGGCCCAATTCAAGTACAGCTTGTAGGATGTGCTCAACTTAAATAATTTAGCACAAGTTTTTTTTTAGAGTGTTTAAGACTATTTGTAAACAACAAACAAACACTAGCACATCTATGTTTAAAACTTTAAAACAAAGATATTTGCAATAAGGTCCATGTATTTTCTGAAAAATAATTGGGTTTATTTGCCACAAAATCCCCATTTTCAATAAAATGCAATAAAACACATTATTGCTTAGAACGAAGTTTCCCTTTGTACCAAATGGCACATCTCTATTATTCATTATTATATATTTGCACTTAAGATATAACAGTCAGGGGTACTAATTGAAGATGTAAAAAAAACATACTTTCATTTTGTACATGTACATAAGTTAATTATAAAGTTTGAATAATCTCCCCTTAATTTTCTCAAAAAATCACTTGTAAGTGATTTTTTTTTACAATCCCACAAATATTCTCAAGTTTCGAAATGTAAAAACATGCTTTTAATGATTTTTCCCAGGTTAGCTAATAATTTTTTATTAGAACTCAATTCATCAAAGAAACTGATTGTGCAAAGATCTTAATATTCTTATAAGTATTGTGCAAGGACTTCAAAAATTGCTCCTTGGGGCTTTGTAAATCAGCAGTGTTCTGAAGATAAAAGACAAATGTGATTTTCATTGTCCATGAAATTAGACTTAAATGATTAATAAAGACGTCTGCAAAGGGCAGACAATTTAAAATTCTATTAGAGCAAATAATTCCTAAGAATTTAAGAAAAGAAGATAGGATGACTTTTCACTTACATGTACATGTATATAAGTAAAAAATCTGAAGGTCTAAGTAACCTTACTAAGCCAATTTTTTTTACCTATACTTATAAGTATCCTAAAAATTTACTTATATGAGTATATTTATATTACTTTTATGAGTATTATAGTAATATTACTTCTTCAAGTAAAAAAAAATAGTACCAGGTCTGATGTATAATTTCACTTTAAAATAAAAAAAAATGTTTTACACATGTCTAAAGAACTGTCAAAAGGAGTCATTATTCAAAAAGAAACCAATGAAAAGGGTGCACACAATGTGGGGCTCAAATGTGAAAGGGGCAAATATGAATGGAATCCGGGTCCATTCGCACCCAATCGTGTTTGCGGCAGGGATGGGGTCGATTACTTTAAAATGTAATCGATTAAATTACAATTACTTTGCTAATAAAATGTAATCGATTACATTACAATTACACCCTTTTTCATATGTAATCGATTACATAAGATTACTTTTCTTTAAAGTAATCATGATTACTTTAGATTACATTGTATATTGCAATATCAAAGTTTTTTTTATAATTTTTTTATCCTCACAAAAAAGCTAATTTTGGACTTGGTGATTTTTTTTAAAGCCTTAAATTATTCATCTTAATTAAAAGAGTTTATAGACAAGTACGTATACAGTGTAACATGTGTAATTTGATAAAATAGCTATTACAGACAAGTGCATGTCCTTTCTCTAAAGATATAAGTTAACTTTATTTTTTTTCTACAAATTTTAACCAACTGCCTAATTAACCTAAAACCTGAACAAATAAGGAAAAATTAATTAAGTATAGTTTTATTGTCTGTTGGGACATAATTGACACATCAATTAATGTTTTTACAGGTGTTAATCACCACTTCCATTTTTTTTAACAAACAATAGGTGAGCTTGGGTATTAAAATTTTATTGTCTTAATAACAATATCAATAAAGTTAAAAGTGGTTGATTGTCATTCTTTTGTTTGAAATTTTTTAATACCTTATCTAATTAATAATTATCGTCAGGTGAAAACACAAAACAGCTTTGTAACTTAGGAAAGTATATACATTTCTCTTTAAATTAAGAAACAGTTTATTTTAATAAAATATATTTTGTACTAATGAAACTTCTGATATGATGTAAGCGGCAAGCAGAAAATAGGGTTAAAACGTCATTTCTTTAGATTGTAACATAATAGCTGGACATTAAAAAAGTTCAGGTGTTCAGTCGAGACTATCAAATCATTCATATTTTGCAGATTATCTTAAACCTCTGGTTATGCACATTTTGAATACCAAGTCATTTTGAAATAAAAAAAATTGCAATTACATATTTTTTCTTGCCGATTCTTCCAATCCGATTATTAGTCCTTCCAAATTACTACTTCTTACACATAACGAAGATAATTCCAAACTTATCTACCATGATCGTTTTTGATTTTTTTTCGATGAATTTCGTGTGATGTCCGAGTCCGAATCCGAACAATTCTGTAATACGAAAATGCAGGGAAATATGTTGAATTTGTATAAGTTTTAGGTCAAAAACTCTAATTTATGCTTATTTAATGTTACAAGTTACACCGTATTTTTGCCGTTTTCTATATGTCCGTTTCATGCTGTATAGATTAAATTTTAATTTAGCTTACTATTAATGTGGATTTTAATGGCATGCATTTATTATTTTATCATAAAAAAATTCTTATTCTTATTTTTATTCAAAAATATTTTAAACACCATTGTTTAGAACTATTTAAAAAGCCCATTTTACAGTTGCCATCAACTTTGTGCAAGCCGTCATGACACAATTCGTAAAATATATATTTATAACAAAAACGCCGGAGATTTTCATGAAAATTTCAGACATGAAAATAGAAAAGCAATATCTTTGTTATAATACAACGAGTGTCAACAATTTGTTTAAAATAAAACTAGAGGGTCTAAGGACCCTGTGTCGCTCACCTGATATTTTTATTTACAATTGATGCATGATAAATGCAACTGTTGTACTGTCTTTAATTTCAGAGATATAATACTAAAAAGTGCGTTTGAAACCTATGTTTTATTTCAGCCATGTGGGCAGGCAGGGTAATCATACACAGTGGTCCCTGGATATCCTAGTGGTGATTTAAACCAAGTTTGTTTTAATTTGACAGTTGTTTCAGGGGAGAATTTTGTAAAATTTATCTAACGAGAAATGCAAAGTAATGAGAAAGTTGTGAAGTTGTTTTGTTGTTGCGCAACCCCCCCGCTCCCTCTTTGCCAAAAAAACCAAAAAGGTAATAAAAAATTATCATATAAGGGCAATCTATCCTATTAATGATTTCTGCAAAATTCAGTTGATTGTGCCAGGGTTGTATAGCCAGCTGATGTCGTAAAAAACCCTCTTTTGTTGTTGCAGATAGATCTTGACCTGTTAAACAATTTTTCCACATGTCAGATTTGCTCTAAATGCTTTGGTTTTTGAGTGATAAACCAAAAACTGCATTTTACCCCTATGTTCTATTTTTAGCCATGGCAGCCATCTTGGTTGGTTGGCCAGGTCACCTGACACAATTTTTAAACTAAATAGTGGTAAATACCCGAATGATGATGTGGCCAAGTTTGGTTTAATTTGGCCCATTAGTTTCAGAGGAGAAGATTTTTGTAAAAGATAACTAAGATTTACGAAAAATGGTTAAAAATTGACTATAAAGGTCAATAACTCCTAAAGGGGTCAACAGACCATTTTGGTCATGTTGACCTTTTTGTAGATCTTACTTTGCTGAACATTTTTGCTGTTTACAGTTTATCTCTATCTATAATAATATTCAAGATAACCAAAAACAGCAAAATTTCCTTAAAATTACCAATTCAGGGGCAGCTACCTATCAACGGGTTGTCCGATTCATCTCAAAATTTCAGGGCAGATAGATCTTGACCTGATAAACAATTTTACCCATGTCAGATTTGCTCTAAATGCTTTGGTTTTTGAGTGATAAGGCATAAACTGATTTTTAACCCTATGTTCTATTTTTAGCCATGGCGGCCATCTTGGTTGGTTGGGCGAGTCACCGGACACATTTTTTAAACTAGATACCCTAATAATGATTTTGGCCAATGTTTGGTTAAATTTGGCCTAGCAGTTTCAGAGGAGAAGATTTTTGTAAAAGTTAACGACGCCGGACGCCAAGTGATGAGAAAAGCTCACTTGGCCCTTTGGGCCAGGTGAGCTAAAAATGGGATCGAAATATGATAAATATTGTTTAAACAAAATGAATTGTTTCAAAGAGACTAACGGGAAATATGTCAAAATATAAAGCACGACCAAATTGTTTTACTTGCGACAAATGATTGACAGGTGTGAATAGATGTAGAGGCTCCAACAGGGAAAGTTGTATCAAAAGGAAAATATAACAGTTTATTCACAATGCCTATACATATTTTATAAATACGATATGTTGGCCTTATTTTTAGAATTGTGTTTCTAATAATAACATATAAAAGAACAGGACGTTAAAAGGGGGAAATACTATAACCATCAACGAAAACTCTTATAATTTACGGGATTGATGTCTCAACAATTTGATTTAAACTTCGACTGAAAACAGTCCTGGTTGTTATAATTTTGAATTAGATGAAATATTTACGGTATACAAATACAAAATAGTTTATTAGCACAAAACTATTACAATAATTGGCAACACAATATATTGTTAAAATCGTCTTTATTTCATTTTCAAGTTATAAAAAAAAATCCCAAATTCATGATATTTAATTTGAATTTGAATTCTTTCTCTTTGAATACAAAACAATATTTTACATTTATCTATCCTCCATAAATACTAATATATCTGTACAGGTAAAATTTAATTCTAATCAAGCTGGAACAGATTGATTTACGACCTTCCACTTGGATATTGCACAGGTTAATATCACAGCAGGTGTTTATTACACTGGGACAACTGTCCGACCAGTCTGACATCTAGACGGATTAAGACATCCATAAAAATAAGTCTTTAACCGTACTGTACATGTATGTGCTAATATTTAAATTTCAAGTGTTATTCGGTCATTACAAGTGTTATTCGGATAATAACAGTGTTATTCAGTCATTCATGTTACCCCTGGCCTTGTTGTAAGCTAACAGGAACAGGTAATAAACGTAACTGGACAAAAAGTTGCATACCCGGATCATCTATAATTTGCCATATCAATTATCATGTTTAATTTTGTGTGCATGACTCAATATATATTGTAACATTCCGCTGTTTTCTTGTCAGGATATACTTATACATGTAATTGCTATGCTTATACCGACTCGAAATAAAGCTTTATGACTTATGAGCCACAAGAAGAAGAGTCACTGTTGAATATTTTTTGTTATGATTTAATTATTGTTAAACAATTCAAAGGGATTTAAACATTTAAGAATTGAAATTAAAGCACCCTAAATAAAATTAACCTGGGTCTATAACTTCTAAATAAGCCCCAGCAATTTTTCTTTGAACCCGATGTCTGATATTTTCCATATTAGTACCATCAGTCACCAACAAATTTTCGGTCTCTGCCATTTTTTATTTTCCAATAAATATTCTACCCTAATCTTCTATGCGTTTGAATAATGACAGAGAGACGAACAAATTTAAGCTTCAAAAAAACTTTGATTTGATATTACCCGACAGACGACTGTCAATATTGACTCAGATTCTGCATTTGTACTTTTCATCTTGTATTTTGTAAGTAAAACTAGTTGAACTCACGACCAAAGGTAATAATAAGATACTTTTTTAGGAAAATACTTACCGGGGTAAGTGAAATTATATATAAAAATCTAACCATAAACATTTTTATGCACTAATAGATGATTCTCTAACGAAGTAAACTTGAAGGTGGATTCATTGACAACCAATCAGCATACCACCCGAAGGACACACCTCCAGTTGCAACATCACAGGTGTAAATACTAGAAAACTTGATATTGATATAAATCAGAGTTCAGGTCAGTATTTAGTACATTTTACATACCTTTAATCTAGTAAATTTATCTGTTTCATTGAACAAGACTGTGACGAATTATTGCATCATTTTATAAACCTTTAACAAATGACATATTTTTTTTTATAATACATGATTTATTTACAATTAAGTGTTAAATTGCCTTTATGCAAATGATTTTTTAAGCTGTGGAGAGAAAGGTATTCATAAAACAAGATTTGTCTACCCTTGCTCAATTTGCCTTTTTTTTTTTGGCACTGGCTACACATAAATGTAACATGAGGGTCTGAAAAAGGGGGGGTGTCTGTTATTCTGTAAACATTTAATTTTCACCCCTTTTTTCTCTAATCTTCAAAAAATTTAATTAACCCCTTTTTTCTCTAATCTTCAAAAAATTAGACCACACATTTCTCTTATCTTCATTTTTTTTGGCCCGTTATTTTTTTTAAGGGCATTATTCTTTAATCATTTAACCCCATCCAAACCCTCTTACATGGAAATGTAACAATAATAAAATAATCATACTGGTAGAGAGGGTTCTGCCTGTGCTTTCGTAACAGGACTTCTGACAGCATACTGACAATACAACGAAACAATAAATTCAATAAATTAATGACAGGTATAAGAAACCTAAAAAATGACTAGTGATGACAATTTGCCAAGCAATGTATAAATTGCTCATATAACAAACGACAAAAATTCATAAAACAGTTTCATATTTAATACATTAATAAACAAAGAGAATATAAATACATAAATATTGCGTTATCTCCATGTGAAAATTTAAACTCTTTAGAATTTCCATACATTTCGAACTTCCCCTGAAAAATACCCATAACAAGTGAACCAATTCAATGAAGCGTTTGGCCTTAGAGCTATCTAATTGAATAAAATAATATGATACTAGAATTTGGAGGTGTCCATTTACTTAAAATATTGAGAGCTGTTCACTAGTCGTCTTTAACTAAAATATTATTCAATCAATCAAGTTATGACGTCAACCTTCCAAGACAAAATAAATATACCCACTGGTTCCCACCGACTTTGTTAGACTAGATCATGAACCTCGTATTTGCATGACAGGAAAAAAATCGATCCATTAAAAAAAAACCATTGCATTAATTCTATTCCCAGAGCAATATTCGAAACACATTTTTCAATATCATTGACCAGTTCCAGACCCAAAAATAAAACATGCAATAAAACAAAATTCTATTCCTGAGTTAGGCACGAACTATTCTGAAGATTGACAACATTTACTAAAAAATATCCTTTGGATTAACCATCTTTCTAAATATCGCTATCAAAATGAACCCCATCTGTTTATAAACCTGAAATCATGAAATATCTAGCTAGTGTACAATTCTTTCTATTTTTTTCTGAAACCGAAACATTAATTAAAATTTTAGAACTGTTTGAATATAAGACAGAAAAGAAATATATCAAATGTTAAGAATTAAATATTTAAGTCAAACGTCGAAATACAAAATAAAATATAATTTTAAAGTACAACATACCAATAAGAAAGTTTTCCTCAATCTAAAGAAATACTGCCCTGATGAGGTTTAAATATATCCAAGTCTGGACATTTAGTCTCAAGCACGAGAAAAACGATCCCCACGAATAAAATGACTGGATAACTATAGTTATAATATCTAAAAATAGAGAAAGGGGAATTTACGATGACCCATAAATGTTACAATATATCCCTTTTTGAAGTTAAGAAACTTTCAATGTCTGTCATTATTATACAAAATACAAATACAAATATTTTATTGGCACAAACTCAATTACAATAATTGGCAACGACCCATACAACTAGTATACTAAAATGTAATAGCAATGATATCGATGCAGCAATTAAACAATACTACATAGCATATCATTGTGCACATTTCGAACAATGAAAATGTGCAGTTATAAATATCAATATATATAGGTTAACTTAATTTGTAAGAATAGACTACTGACATAAGTATATTGTATGTTATAGCTTTAAATTGTTCATATTACTCATTTATAAGTACATTTCAGAGGCGGATTTATTTATGTGAAAACATATTTTTTTAATCTTGCAATGTTTATATCATATTGTGAAGGCAATTCAGTAATGTTAACATTTGCCGAAATGTTGAAACTGATGGAATCAGTGCTTTCATTTTCCAAGTCCAGATATTTATGTGATCGTAATTTCGTTCTTATTGACCAAAAAATTGAGCATCAAAACTATAAAGTTTATGTTTAAGACCACTATCCTGTATGCTTTAAAAATAGAAAAATCAATATAAAGATAAAGAAAGATAATCGTATCGAAATAAAGTATAGGTGTTTCAAAAAATTTAATGAAGGTGCCTTTTGTACAGACTTACATCAAACCCCTTTTTATATTTTTGAAATGGAAGATGCTATTGATATTGCTGTCGACAAATGGACTAAAAGAGTAAAAACATTTAAACAAGCGGAATGGTTCAATGAAGAAATTAAAAATTCCATTCAATATAGGAATATGTATCATTCAAAAAAAGATTGGGTAAACTTTAAAAAGTAGCGTAATAAAACAACGTCGTTAATATTTAATGCAAAAAAGGAAAATTATCAAAACGCTGTAACTAGTTCCAAAAATAGTAAAGAACTTTGGAGTCTTTTTAAAGAGTTAAATCCAAAAGAGGATAATATTTTTCCACCTAAAATGCGGTATGAAAGTCAATCTGTTTATAACAATCAAGATATTGTTAATACTCTTAATGCTCATTTTTCATCCGTAGCTGAAAAACTTGTTGGAAATAATACTTTAGATATGGATTTTTCTATGCTACAAAATTTTACTAGTAAAAAATTAACAAAAGCTGAAAATTTTAATTTAAAACTCATTTCCTTTGGAGAGGTGTGTTCTCAACTAAAACATCTTAATATTAATAAATCTGCAGGTTTAGATGGAATTGGTCCCAAATTTTTAAAGCTAAGTGCAGAAATAATATTGCCATCATTAACTTTTTTAATAAATAAAAATATAATTCAAATCGTTTTCCGCAAAAATTAAAACTTGCAAGAGTTACTGCTATACATAAAGGAGGACCAAGAGATATTCCCTCAAATAATTGTCCGATTTCAATTTTAAATACCATATCTAAAATTTTCGAGAGACATGTATGTACACAGTTATATGAATTCCTAAACAATAAAAAATTGTTACATATCGCCCAGTCAGGTTTCAGACAAGGTCAACAGCGCTAACTAAACTAATTGACGAATGGTTAAAATATTTAGATAATGGAGAAAAAGTTGGTAGTGTTTTTAGATTTCAGTAAGGCTTTTGACCTTGATAACCATGCCATACTTTTATAAAAGTTAAAATTTTATCATGTTGGAGAACATGTTATAGACTGGATAAAATCATATTTGTCTGAAAGACATTAAATCTGATCAATCGTTTGTATAGTATGGAGTAATATATATAAATGATTTACAACTTCATGTTAAACAATCTAACATGGATTTATATGCTGATGATTCAACATTGCATTTTCATGATAAAATCATTGAAAAAATAAACAGCATATTGCAAAATGATTTAAATGCTCTAAAATCTTGGTGTAACATTAACAGTATGAAAATCAATGCAAAAAAAACTAAGTGTATGAAATTGGGTTCAAAACAAAAACTTGCACAACTGTCAGAATTATGTATTACTGTCAACAAAACATGTATTGAGAATGTCCATTCTTTCAAATTACTTGGAATTGACATTGATGAAAATTTAAGCTGGGAAGATCATGTTAATGGTATATGTAAAATTATCTCATCTAAAATATCCCTTTTATATAAAAATTAAACCAAAAGAATAAAATACCAACAATCAATTCTAATGTATAAAATTGTAAATGGACTAACACCTGATTACTTAGCAATGCTAAATATTGATGATGTGCAACACCACAACTTACGATTTGTCTCTAATAATGATCTTTTTGTTCCAAGACCAAATACAAATTTTTATAAAAAATCTTTTCATTATTCTGCAACAAAAGTATGTATAATTTACCACACGAAATAAAAAAATGTTTTATTACATTGGTTGCAATGAATTACATTGATTTCCCAGTCAAATAAAAACCGATAATTTCACATGTGAAATAAACATGGTTATTTCACTCTCTGACGTCATACAAAAATAGGCGTTGTCAAGACGTCGATAACGTCTGATCAAAACATGCGTAGGAAAAACATATAGTTCCTTACATTTTCTACATTAATTTCATAAAAAAAGAGCCATTTGCCAAAGTAATAAAAAGAATACTAATCAAAGAATTCAAATATTGAAAAATATTCAACTCGTGACCGAACAACACTGATAATTAACTCATGCGCTACGCGCATTCGTGAATTAATGTGTTGTTCGGTCACTCGTTGAATATTTTTCTCTATTTGAATTCTTCGATTAGTTATTCTATAAGTAATGTGGAATTATTCAAGAAACATTGTTATAATAATTTTCTTGAAAATTATATGCAAGTCAAATAATTTGATTTCCTTTAACAAAACTTGATCAAATATTGCCATTTATGACCATTTGTATATTTGAATAATTGAATTGTGAATATACTAGTAATATATATTGCAATATATATTGTATTTTAATGTATGAATGTATGAATGCTAACTGTATGCAAGTATTTTGTTTGAGGGCCTCAATGAAAATTAGACTAGTTCTAATTATTATTATTATTATTATTATTATTATTATTATTATTATTATTATTATTATTAGCTCACCTGGCCCAAAGGGCCAAGTGAGCTTTTCCCATCACTTGGCGTCCGTCGTTCGTCGTCTGGCGTCGTTAACTTTTACAAAAATCTTCTCCTCTGAAACTACTGGGCCAAATTACACCAAACTTGGCCAAAATCATCATTGGGGTATCTAGTTTAAAAAATGTGTCCGGTGACCCGGCCAACCATCCAAGATGGCCGCCATGGCTAAAAATAGAACATAGGGGTAAAATGCAGTTTTTGGCTTATAACTCAAAAACCAAAGCATTTAGAGCAAATCTGACGGAAATGGTCAGTTGACCCCTTTAGGAGTTATTGCCCTTTATAGTCAATTTTTAACCATTTTTCGTAAATCTTAGTAATCTTTTACAAAAATCTTCTCCTCTGAAACTACTGGGCCAAATACTTCCAAACTTTAATTGAATGTTCCTTAGGGTATCTAGTTTGTAAATTATATCCGAAGTTGTGATCTATCAACAAACATGGTCGCCATTGCTAAAAATAGAACATATTATTATTATTAATCTAGCGTACATTCGGAAGTGCATAATTAATATGTAAAGATAAAGCAATGTATCCAGCAATTAGTCTCCAATGTAACAATAATTTTATTATTATTGTTACATTTCAATGTAACCATGACCAATGCCTATTTTTTTGTTTTGATTGATGAATATTTGAAATACTTGTTTTTGTTTAAAGAATTTTTAATATGAACAAGAGGCTCTCAAGAGCCTGAATCGCTCACCTTTTTTTGCTTAAATCTTCCATCAATGATTATTTTGGGTTTTCAATTTATATAAATGGTTCTTGGATTTTGTCATATCTTCTTCAAAAGCAAAAACAAGAGTGGACACACTGAAATGTCTCGTTTGTTTCGTGTTCATAATATAATTTATGATGAAAGTATAAAAAAACATTGTATACCCCAAGAATTACATTATTGCTGTTTACAGTTCTATTTTTAGCCATGGCGGCCATGTTTTTTGATGAAATGGGAATTAAAACACAAACTTTATTCTAGATACCCTAGGAATCAGTCAGATGAAGTTTGGTTTGAATTGGTTCAGTAGTTTCAGAGGAGAAGATCTTTGAAATAGTTTACGACAGACGGACGACGACGGACACCAAGTGATGGCAAAAGCTCACATTTCCTTTCGGAAAGGTGAGCTAAAAATGAGGGAAATATATATAAGATCATATACATGTACATGTATATGTCTTTGATAAAATAAAGTGCAGGTATATGAAAAGAACAAACACAATTAATAAAACCCAGAATCCAACAAAATGAATTGGCAAGGATCAAAATGAAGTTGACTACATTTTTGTTGCGCCTTCAACTTTAGTTGAAAAAGCGAGACATAACAATCCTACATTCTGTTAGCGGCTCAGATGGCGTCCACAAATATTATTTCTGTTGTTAAAGTTTTTGAAGTTTTAATAACTTTCTTATGCTACCCTGGATTTCTACCAAACATGGACAGAAGCTTGTTTATGATCATAAGATTGTATCCAGAAGTAAATTTAAAAAAAATAAAATTCCTGTTTTTCTGTATTTATTTATAAATGGACTTGGTTTTTCTGCTGGGAAACATTACATTCACTTTGTGGTTAAAGTTTTTGAAATTTTAATAACTTTCTCAAACAATTCTGGATATGTACCAAACTTGGACAGAAGCTTAATTGTTTATAATTATAAGTTAGTATCCATAAGTAAACTTTGTAAAAAATAAATTCCATTTTTTCTGTATTTTATATATAAATGGACTTAGTTTTTCTGCCAGTTAACATTACATACAGTCTGCAAATAAAGTTTTTAAAACATTTATTAGCTTCATAAACTATCCTGAATTTTTACCAAACTTGGACAGAAGCTGCTTATTTTATAAACAATCAAAAGACAGTATGGAGAAAAAATATCTTTATTAATATTTTTTCCTCATTAGCTCACCTGGCCCAAAGGGCCAAGTGAGCTTTTCTCATCACTTGGCGTCCGTCGTCCGTCGTCCCTAACTTTTACAAAAATCTTCTCCTCTGAAACTACTGGACCAAATTTAACCAAACTTGGCCATAATCATCATTGATGTATCTAGTTTAAAAAATGTGTCCGGTGACCCGGCCAACCAATCAAGATGGCCGTCATGGCTAAAAATAGAACATAGGGGTAAAATGCAGTTTTTGGCTTATAACTCAAAAACCAAAGCATTTAGAGCAAATCTGACATGTTTACATGACATAATATGGTTCATCAGGATAAGATCTATCTGCCCTGAAATTTTCAGATGAATCAGACATTTCATTGTTGGGTTGCTGCCCCTGAAATGGTAATTTTAAGGAAATTTTGCTGTTTTTGGTTATTATCTTGAATATTATTATAGATAGAGATAAACTGTAAAGATCAATAATGTTCAGCAAAGTAAGATCTACAAATAAGTCAACATGACCAAAATGGTCAGTTGACCACTTTAGGAGTAATTGCCCTTTATAGTCAATTTTTAACCATTTTTCGTAAATCTTAGTAATCTTTTAGAAAAATCTTCTCCTCTGAAACAACTGGGCCAAATTTAACCAAACTTGGCCATAATCATCATTGGGGTATCTAGTTTTAAAAATGTGTCCGGTGCCCCGCCCAACCAACCAAGATGGCCGCCATGGCTAAAAATAGAACATAGGGGTAAAATGCAGTTTTTGGCTTATAACTCAAAAACCAAAGCATTTAGAGCAAATCTGACATGAGATAATAATGTTCATCAGGATAAGATCTATCTGCCCTGAAATTTTTCAGATGAATCGGACATTTCGTTGTTGGGTTGCTGCCCCTGAATTGGTAATTTTAAGGAAATTTTGCTGTTTTTATATGACCGCAAAAATTTTAATTTTTCGTCGTATATTGCTATCACGTTGGCGTCGTCGTTGTCTTGCTTCTTGCGTCGTCGTCCGAATACTTTTAGTTTTCGCACTCTAACTTTAGTAAAAGTGAATAGAAATCAATGAAATTTTAACACAAGGTTTATGACCTCAAAAGGAAGGTTGGGATTGATTTTGGGAGTTTTGGTTCCAACATTTTAGGAATTAGGGGCCAAAAAGGGCCCAAATAAGCTAAGCATTTTCTTCGTTTTCGCACTATAAGTTTAGTTTAAGTGAATAGAAATCTATGAAATTTTGACACAAGGTTTATGACCACAAAAGGAAGGTTGGGATTGATTTTGGGAGTTATGGTTCCTACAGTTTAGGAATTAGGGGCCAAAAAAGGGCCTAAATAAGCATTATTCTTGGTTTTCGCACAATAACTTTAGTATAAGTAAATAGAAATCTATGAAATTTAAACACAAGGTTTATGACCATAAAAGGAAGGTTGGGTTTGATTTTGGGATTTTGGGATTTTGGTTCTTACAGTTTAGGATAAAGGGCCCAAAGGGTCCAAAATTGAACTGTTTTTGATTTCATCAAAAATTGAATAATTGGGGTTCTTTGATATGCCGAATTTAACTGTGTAGTAGATTCTTAATTTTTGGTCCCGTTTTCAAATTGGTCTACATTAAGGTCCAAAGTGTCCAAAATTAAACTTAGTTTGATTTTAAGTAAAATTGAATCCTTGGGGTTCTTTGATATGCTGAATCTAAAAATGTACTCAGATTTTTTATTATTGGCCCAGTTTTCAAGTTGGTCCAAATCAGGGTCCAAAATTAAACTTTGTTTGATTTCATCAAAAATTGAATAATTGGGGTTCTTTGATATGCCAAATCTAACTATGTAAGTAGATTCTTAATTTTTGGTCCTGTTATCAAATTGGTCTACATTAAGGTCCAAAGGGTCCAAAATTAAACTAAGTTTGATTTTAACAAAAATTGAATTCTTGGGCTTTTTTGATATGCTGAATCTAAACATGTACTTAGATTTTTGATTATGGGCCCAGTTTTTAAGTTGGTTCAAATCAGGATCCAAAATTATTATATAAAGTATTGTGCAATAGCAAGAAATTTTCAATTGCATAGTATTCAGCAATAGCAAGAAATCTTCAATTGCAGAGTATTGTTCAATAGCAAGAAATTTTCAATTGCACAGTATTGCGCAATAGCAAGAAATCTTCAATTGCACAGTATTGTGCAATAGCAAATATTTTCAATTACTCAGTATTGCGCAATAGCAAGAAATATCTAATTGCAATTTCAATTGGAGTTATCTTTCTTTGTTCAGAATAGTAGTTGAATCAACTTAAATCTTTGTTTTATACTATATATATAATTAATATTTCAATTGGAGTTATCTTTCTTTGTCCAGAATAGTAGTTGAATCAACTTAAATCATTGTTTTATACAATATACAATGTATATTCACTTTTTCTACCAACTGATAAATTAAAACAATCTTTACCATTCAGTGATAACAAGCACTTTATTTTACATTTTAATATTTTATGATGTATTTAAATGAGTAGTTATTGTTGCAAACTCCATTAGAAATTTGAATTGAGATCAGTTTTGGAAAAAGGGAAAGGGGGATGTGAAAACAAATGGGGGTGGGGGGTTAAATTTTTCTCATTTCAGATTTCATAAATAAAAAGAAAATTTCTTCAAACATTTTTTTGAGAGGATTAATATTCAACAGCATAGTGAATTGCTCAAAGGCAAAAAAAATATTTTAAGTTCATTAGACCACATTCATTCTGTGTCAGAAACCTATGCTGTGTCAACTATTTAATCACAATCCAAATTTAGAGCTGAATCCAGCTTGAATGTTGTGTCCATACTTGCCCCAACTGTTCAGGGTTCAACCTCTGCGGTCGTATAAAGCTGCGCCCTGCGGAGCATCTGGTTGGTTATTATCTTGAATATTATTATAGATAGAGATAAACTGTAAACAACAATAATGTTCAGCAAAGTAAGATCTACAAATAAGTCAACATGACTAAAATGGTCAGTTGACCACTTTAGGAGTAATTGCCCTTTATAGTCAATTTTTAACCATTTTTCGTAAATCTTAGTAATCTTTTAGAAAAATCTTCTCCTCTGAAACTACTGGGCCAAATTTAACCAAACTTAGCCATAATCATCATTCGGGTATCTAGTTTAAAAAATGTGTCCGGTGCCCTGCCCAACCAACCAAGATGGCCGCCATGGCTAAAAATAGAACATAGGGGTAAAATGCAGTTTTTGGCTTATAACTCAAAAACCAAAGCATTTAGAGCAAATCTGACATGAGATAAAATTGTTCATCAGGTCAAGATCTATCTGCCCTGTAATTTTCAGATGAATCAGACATTTCGTTGTTGGGTTGCTGCCCCTGAATTGGTAATTTTAAGGAAATTTTGCTGTTTTTGGTTATTATCTTGAATATTATTATAGATAGAGATAAACTGTAAACATCAATAATGTTCAGCAAAGTAAGATCCAGAAATAAGTCAACATGACCAAAATTGTCAGTTGACCACTTTAGGAGTTATTCCCTTTATAGTCAATTTTTAACCATTTTTCGTAAATCTTAGTAATCTTTTAGAAAAATCTTCTCCTCTGAAACTACTGGGCCAAATTTAACCAAACTTGGCCATAATCATCATTGGGGTATCTAGTTTTAAAAATTGTGTCTGATGATTCGGCCAACCAACCAAGATGGCCGCCATGGCTAAAAATAGAACATATGGGGTAAAATGCAGTTTTTGGCTTATAACTCAAAAACCAAAGCATTTAGAGCAAATCTGACATGGGATAATATTGTTCATCAGGTCAAGATCTATCTGCCCTGAAATTGTCAGATGTATCGGACATTGGTTGTTGGGTTGCTGCCCCTGAAATGGTAATTTTAAGGAAATTTTGCTGTTTTTGGTTATTATCTTGAATATTATTATAGATAGAGATAAACTGTAAACATCAATAATGTTCAGCAAAGTAAGATCCAGAAATAAGTCAACATGACCAAAATGGTCAGTTGACCACTTTAGGAGTTATTGCCCTTTATAGTCAATTTTTAACCATTTTTCGTAAATCTTAGTAATCTTTTAGAAAAATCTTCTCCTCTGAAACTACTGGGCCAAATTTAACCAAACTTGGCCATAATCATCATTGGGGTATCTAGTTTTGAAAATTGTGTCTGGTGATTCGGCCAACCAACCAAGATGGCCACCATGGCTAAAAATAGAACATATGGGGTAAAATGCAGTTTTTGGCTTATAACTCAAAAACCAAAGCATTTAGAGCAAATCTGACATGGGGTAATATTGTTCATCAGGTCAAGATCTATCTGCCCTGAAATTGTCAGATGAATCGGACATTGGTTGTTGGGTTGCTGCCCCTGAAATGGTAATTTTAAGGAAATTTTGCTGTTTTTGGTTATTATCTTGAATATTATTATAGATAGAGATAAACTGTAAACAGCAATAATGTTTAGCAAAGTAAGGTCTACAAATAAGTCAACATGACCAAAATGGTCAGTTGACCACTTTAGGAGTTATTTCCCTTTATAGTCAATTTTTAACCATTTTTAGCTCACCTGGCCTGAAGGGCCAAGTGAACTTTTCTCATCACTTGGCGTCTGGCGTCCAGCGTCGTCGTCCGGCGTTAGCTTTTACAAAAATCTTCTCCTCTGAAACTACTGGGCCAATTTTTACCAAGCTTGGCCACAATCATCATTGGGGTATCTTGTTTAAAAATTGTGTCCGGTGACCCGGCCAACCAACCAAGATGGCCGCCATGGCTAAAAATAGAACATAGGGGTAAAATGCAGTTTTTGGCTTATAACTCAAAAAACAAAGCATTTAGAGCAAATATGACATGTGGTAAAATTGTTAATCAGGTCAAGATCTATCTGCCCTGAAATTTTGAGATGAATCGGACAACCCGTTGATAGGTTGCTGCCCCTGAATTGGTAATTTTAAGGAAATTTTGCTGTTTTTGGTTATTATCTTGAATATTATTATAGATAGAGATAAACTGTAACAGCAAAAATGTTCAGCAAAGTAAGATCTACAAATAAGTCAACATGACCAAAATGGTCTGTTAACCCCTTTAGGAGTTATTGACCTTTATAGTCAATTTTTAACCATTTTTCGTAAATCTTAGTTATCTTTTACAGAAATCTTCTCCTCTGAAACTTATGGGCCAAATTAAACCAAACTTGGCCACAATCATCATTCGGGTATTTAGTTTAAAAATTGTGTCCGGTGACCTGGCCAACCAACCAAGATGGCCACCATGGCTAAAAATAGAACATAGGGGTAAAATGCAGTTTTTGGCTTATCACTCAAAAACCAAAGCATTTAGAGCAAATCTGACATGTGGTAAAATTGTTTATCAGGTCAAGATCTATCTGCAACAACAAAAGAGAGTTTTTAACGACCTCAGCTGGCTATACAACCCTTGCACAATCAACTGAATTTTGCAGAAATCATTAATAGGATAGATTGCCCTTATATGATAATTTTTTATTACCTTTTTGTTTTTTTTGGCAAAGGGGGAGCAGGGGGTTGCGCAACAACAAAACAACTTCACAACTTCTCATTACTTTGCATTTCTCGTTAGATAAATTTTACAAAATTCTCTCTTGAAACAACTGTCAAATTTAAACAAACTTGGTTTAAATCACCACTAGGATATCCAGGGACCACTGTGTATGATGACCCTACCTGCCCACATGGCTGAAATAAAACAGGTTTCAAATGCACTTTTTAGTATTATATCTCTGAAACTAAACGACAGTACAACAGTTGCATTTATCATGCATCAATTGTAAATAAAAATATCAGGTGAGCGACACAGGGTCCTTGGACCCTCTAGTTCGTAAATCTTAGTAATCTTTTCGAAAAATCTTCTCCTCTGAAACAACTGGGCCAAATTTAACCAAACTTAGCCATAATCATCATTGGGGTATCTAGTTAAAAAAATGTGTCCAGTAACTAGGCCAACAAACCAAGACGGCCGCCATGGATAAAAATAGAACATGGGGGTAAAATATAGTTTTTGGCTTATACAATGTAACTCAAAAACCAAAGCATTTAGAGCAAATCTGACAGGGAGTAAAATTATTGATCAGGTCACGATCTATCTGCCCTGGAATTTCCAGATGAATCGGATAATTGGTTGTTAGGTTGCTGCCCCTGAATTGGTAATTTTGAGTAAATTTTGCTGTTTTTTTGTTATTATCTTGAATATTATTATAGATAGAGATAAACTGTAAACAGCAATAATGTACAGCAAAGTAAGAACTAAAAATAAGTCAGTATGACCAATATAGTCAATTGACCCTCTAAGGAGTTATTGCCCTTCATAGTCAATTTTTAACAATTTTCTTAAAATTTGAAGATTTTCAATAACATTTTCCACAGAAAGTACTGTTATAGATAGAGATAATTTGTAGGGCCTGCGATTCACAGCAAAAGTAGGCGAGACACTGAGTTAGGCGAAACCCTTTCACATTTTTTCTTTTATGAACCATATTTTTTTTAAGTCATAAAATTTCAGAACCCTAGGCTATATATATAGTACTGCTATATTATCATATTTTGCATAAATAAGAAGACGTGGTATGAGTGCCAATGAGACAACTCTACATAAAAGTCACAATGTGTAAAAAGTTATCAATTATTTTAAACATAGATATGTAAAACCCATCCAGACCCTCAAACATCTTAATCCTAAAGTTTTATTCCATGCACCTAATTCCATGTATAAATAATATTGCCTCAGATCAAGATGATTTATATATGTTTAGTTTAAACATATTTATTTGTAGTGGATTGGGAAGCAAGTTTTGCAACTTATATTAATCCCTTTCCACTTTGCAGGTGCGAGTGCTGCCTTGTCGAGGCATTAGCCTGCTCTTTTTGAAATCTACAAGGGTGTCTTTTATGTACAAGAGATATGGCTCCTGGGGGTCCTAACCCAGGACAAAAGGGGGGGGGGGGGGGAAGGTGGGGGTTCCAACTACATGTCCCCATTCAAATGCATTGATCGTTCAAAAAAGGGGGTCCAACCCCCTCCCTCCTTGGATCTGCCACTGAGCGGGTAGGGTATATAGCTAAATAATACATTTTGTATGGCTTCATCCATCCATAAAGTCTGTTTGTTGCTAATTTTATCACAAAATATACCTCAGAGGTTTTTTATCGTTCGGCTGCTGTCATGTTGACATATGTGAAATATCTCAAATACTTAAAGCCTCTGGATCACAGCGGGTGCCATATTACCTATTATTTTTATTCTTAAACATGCTTTGTATATATATAGAAATAAGAAGATGAGGTATGAGTGCCAAATGAGACATCTTTCCAAAAAAGACATAATCTAGTAAAGTAAGCAGTCATAGGTTAAACAGGGGCGTAGCTAGAAAGAAACGATCTGCAAGCAACTACCGCCGAGCGAAGCGAGGCAAAGCGAGGCGAAAAATTTTTGGGACACTTTTATGCAGAAATTTTATTTGTTTTCGGTTTTCGGTCATTGAACGGTTAAAAGAGGAGCTACATGTTGTGATGTACATAGGACTTATAAACAATTCATGAATGCAAAACTATTTAGAAATCTTGACTTCTGAATAGAGTAAAGCATGATTAATTGAATATTTAAGCAACACATTTTTGTGATACAGAATTAACTCAAAATTGTCCAAAATCTGCTCTTCGGGAACGTCTCTATTACTTTGTCAATATTCACACTGAAATCCCGATGAATTTAATGCAGTAATGCTAGCGATAATAACCTAGCTGTAGTTGTTCATGGTTAATCATACATATGTTTTCAACAGATGTGGTACACTGAACGATCTCTCCGCGGTAGCACTCGTGTTCGCCATCGAGCGACCTCCCGATTGCATTTGACAAATTATATGCCAGGCCAGTTTCGTATGTCTCAAACAATGCAGAGATTTGTTCGTTTGTTGTATTACCGACAACACAAGGAAGCAGATAATGCGCATAGAAGCGATTTCCTGATGATATCAGACGCGACTCCAGTTCCATTATCATGTGGTCTATGAACGCAAAATATAATGAGACTTTCCAATACTGTTTTAGCGAGTTTGCTGGGGGTTTGGCTCTGGTAGTCTGTCGAACACATCGCCCTGGCATACTTTCAACGATATCGAAGGGTAATGATAAATCTAATGTCAATTGGTACATCGCAGTCCAAACAGTGAAACCGTACTCTGTAAAATGTGCCCCGAAACTACTAGAGTATAACAAATTCAAATCTTGTAATAGATGCAAGTTACTGTTTGTCTTTTTATCTCCAATAAAACTTTAATTTTGAAACCAAATGCCGCTATTTAATGACATTACATCATTTAAAAAAGCGATTACATATATGTGTTTCCTTCAAACATTTAATTTATAAATTTTATTTTGCCATTTTTTTTTTGCATGCCGAATTGATGTGCACGCAACTGCGTGTTGGCGTATAGGGAGCTACGCGCCTGTTAAATGCTGAAATGTACACTATAAATGACCCAAAAATTACTTGTGTAAAACAATCCAAAAAAAAAAAAAAAAAAAAACCGATCCAATATAATATATAAAAGGAGAAGAAATCTATCTAATAAATAAAAACGTATAAAGGTTTGTATATATAGGAGCCAGCTGCCTGTATTTCAGTGGTTGTCGTTTGTTTATGTGTTACATGTTTGTTTTTCGTTCATTTTTTTATATAATGAAGGCCGTTAGTTTTCTTGTTTGCATTGTTTTACATATGGTGACCTATAAAATCATTTTATGGTACATAAAAACATTTTTGTCAGGAAATTATTCTTATCAAGAGTAATATGAAACTGTAAATTTGCATGGGGTTGTCTAAATTTTTGATTACAGGCAAAGATCAGTGGGGTCATCTCTAGATCAGGGTCAAGATTAATTACTAAATGATTGTTTAATGATATTTAATTGACCATTGAGGATTAGGGGCATGTTATCTCTTCACATGTGTTTAAGCCAGCATTCTCGCAATTTCACTGATTGCTAGCGGACGCCATTTTAGTTTTCTCAAGAAAAGTGAAGATTTTTAATTTCCCACCCACCTACAGCTTTGATTCTTTAACAGATTTATAATCATAGGTATTATTTTTTAAATCAAAAATTTGAATTTCATATGCTGATGATTTCAATCTTTTATTGTACAATATTTGTTTGCTTATACATTTTGTAAGTTAGTTATTAAGGGTGGCGGTATTTATTTCCCACCTTTGCAAATTATTGTCATTTATTCAGTTTTGGTTTATTACATAATTGTTCATAATATTCAGTTGTATTATGTTTTTATGGTTTCTGAATAAATGACCTTTATCGCAAACCTTGTGTTAGATATTTTGCAAATGAACTCGAATCCTTGACGTATTTCCTTCTCACGTCATCAGTTTAAAAGAAAAATTTGGCTGACAAAAATGTTAATTTCTGTGTCATTTTGGTCTCTTGTGGAGTGTTGTCCCTTTGGCAATCATACCACATCTTCTTTTTTATATTAGATCCAACGCTGCAATTTTCACAAAACTTATCAAAGTTTCCACCTCGTCACACATACATATAAAAAAATGTACAAATGGCATAACATTACATTTTATTTCCTAATGCATGTAGAGCAAAACTTTGGTTAGCTTGCTTGCTTTGTTTGTATATTGTACAATCATATTAGGATAACAACCAATTAAATTCAAATATAAAATATACAATATAATTTATTTACTCACATGAAACAAACCGGGGTGTGGTATTCAGTGCGTAGGAGAAACTGGACGATATTTATCTAAACGCACTCAAGAACATCTGTATCGTTTTAAAAGACCCAATAAATTCAAAAGTATCATTTACCAACACCTTAAGAAGCACAACCATCCTTTTAAATATTTAGCAGTTCAACCTTTAGAAGTAGTAAATAAGCAGCCTAGTGAATCGCATTCAAAGTTTGTAAGATCACGGAAAATAATTGAATTAAATTGGATTAAAAAATTACAGACAGTTTACCCTCTCGGTCTAAATGATAATATCATGGGAATTGGTAATATATCTAGAACCAATTCCGTTAACATTTTGGATATAGTTTCTAAAACTGTTCGTAAAAAACGTTCTCACAGTCGTAGAACAAATCGCAATCAAAGAAAATTTCGGGCCAATCATACCAATATTTCGGACCTAATTTCTATCTCAAAAAACAACGGCAGACATTATCTGTTAACAAAACTCTGTTCGTTACCCGTTAATAAGTTAAATAAAATTTTGGAGGATTGCAACACAATTTCATATAGCAGTCCTAAGTATGAAATTGTTCAAATTATTATGGCATATTGTTATTCTAAATTATTTCCCAAAATGGATCGCCCTGAAGATCATAAAAAACATTTTATTAAAATTAAGTATGTCAATAAAGGCTTTGATTTTGTAAATATTGCCGGTATATTTAACGACCATTCTATTAAAGAACAAATTCCTGGATATTTTGACAATACTGAGCTACCTCTTATTTGTTATATTTACAAGAAATCTACCCGGAAATTTGTGTTTAATTATAGTCAATTGTGTAAAGATGTTAATATCAGTGAAAATACACCTACTTCGTGTAATTGCAGTAATTCCGAATATATTTATGGACCCATTTCCCATGTTATAACAGGAGATCTTAACATCGTTCAAGACCGAGAGTTAAAATCATTCCTCAGTAAAGGACCTAAATATCGCCCCCCGTCAATTATTAATTGGAATGAGTCTCGTAATATCATCTACGACTCACTCCATACTTACTGTCATCTTCGCTAGCCAAGGGTTACGATTCACTCCCGCTCTCTTCACCCTTGGCGGATTGAGCCAACATTTGTGAAAACAATGTTGCGCCATCTGTCGGAAGATTTAAGTCACGCCCATTCCGAATACATTATTCTTGACCAATGGTAGCACTTGAACTCTTCAATTTGGAGGTAAAATCACGGTAGTGTCTAGATTCTACACACTTGGTAAAGCCGGAAACGAAAATATACGCCAACATTCATGCATTTGTGCATGAAACATACACAGGAACTTCTATTAGTTGATTAAAAACATTCAAGTTGTCACTAAATATAGTCGTATGTTTAGGGATGTAAAGACTTGTTGCACAATAAACACGTGGCAATTGTTTACAAACACTTTCTACATTTACACGTGATCATGTTAAAGGCGCTTTTTGATTGGATGCAGCGAGTTTCGACTGCAACCAATAAAAATCCTTACCCTGTGTCTCCGAAATTTTATCTCAATCCGCCAAGGGTGAAGAGAGCGGGAGTGGATCGTAACCCTTGGCTAGCGAAGATGACTTACTGTATAAAATGGATAAAACGGGAAAAAGCTGACAAAAAATCTTTGGACTCTTTTTTTAATTCAGTAATGAAGATAGTTGATATACGTATTCAACATTTTAAAGAACATTTTACTATAAACAATAACCACAATAAACCTATTTCTCGTATCAAACATAAACTAAAAGAACTAGCCAAGGAATTTGTTTTTGTCCCGGCAGATAAAGCTGCTAATAATATTATTATTGTTTGACGTAAATTTTACATTGAGGTTCTGAAAAAGGAAATCACCAATTCACCAACATTCCAACTGACTCTATTTTCAGAAAACGAAATCTGTAACAAACATAAACTTTTAGCCACTGCTTTACAAGCAGAGCCAAATACAATGAAAGTCCCAACTATGTATTGGCTTCCGAAGCTACACAAAACCCCTTACAAATATAGATTTATTTTGTCTTCAAGCCATTGTTCAACTACTAAATTGTCTATTCTTCTTACCAGCACACTTGGTACAATTAAAAACCTGATAATAAATTGTTCAAATAAGGCCTTCGAAAATAGTGGAATAAATTACTTTTGGAGTGTCAAGAACTCGTTGGAAGTACTTGATAAATTGCATGCTTATATTGGTGATTTTGAATCTGTTCAAAGTTTTGATTTTTCTACCCTGTATACCACATTGCCTCACATTCTCATTAAGAAAAAATTCACACACCTAATTAAATGGGCATTCAAAAAATCAGAATGTGAATATATATGTTCAAACTCTTTTAGGTCATTTTTTAGTAGCAATAAACAAAAAAAATATGTTAATTGGACATGCTTTGATACTATATATGCCCTTGAATTTTTACTAGATAACATTTTTGTTCGCTTTGGGGATTCCGTATATCGTCAGATTATCGAAATTCCAATGGGGACTAACTGTGCACCACTTATTGCGGACCTGTTTTTGTATTGTTATGAGTTACAATTTATGACAAAAATAAGCAAAGACCCATCGAAACAACATCTGATAAACAAATTTAATAATACTTTTAGATATTTGGATGATATTTTGGCTCTCAATAATGACGACTTCAGTATGTATATTAATGAAATTTATCCTGTTGAACTTACTTTAAATAAAGCTAATACTAACAATGACCACTGCCCTTTTCTCGATCTTGATATCTATATCACTAATGGAAAGCTGAATACTAAAATTTATGATAAAAGGGATGATTTTTCATTTCCTATCGTTAATTATCCGTTTTTAGATGGTGACGTTCCCTTGTCACCATCTTACGGTGTTTATATATCTCAACTTGTACGATTCGCTCGTGTATGTAACACTGTTTTAGATTTTAATGAGAGAAATTTATGTATTACTGAAAAATTATTACACCAGGGTTTTCGATATCACAAACTAGTCAAAACATTTACTAAATTTTATCATCGGTATAAAGACATCATTCGTAAATAAAGCTCAACATGCAGACTTCTAATACATTCAGGTATTTCACATCCAATTTTTTATGGTAATATTCTTTATAAAGCACAAAGGTGTCAGTATTCACCTCAGAAACTTACAAAACCTTTGAATAGACTTATTAAGAAGGGATATAATTACGATACTGTTGTCAAGTCATTAAAGATTGCATATTTTGGCGTTAATATTGAGTCACTGATAAGGTCTTTGCATCGGAACTAAACACATTTATTCTAAAAACAGTTGTTGGCATGACACGGGTTATGTTCTTTTCATATATGTTATGATGGTATGATACTAAACCCCTAACGGGAAGGATTGTGCCTGATGTTCATATGATGAAATCATAATCTTTCAGTCAGTTTAATTGAAGTCTGGAGCTGGCATGTCAGTTAACTGCTAGTAGTCTGTTGTTATTTATGTATTATTGTCATTTTGTTTATTTTCTTTGGTTACATCTTCTGACATCAGACTCGGATTTCTCTTGAACTGAATTTTAATGTGCGTTTTGTTATGCGTTTACTTTACTACATTGGTTAGAGCTATAGGGGGAGGGTTGAGATCTCACAAACATGTTTAACCCCGCCGCATTTATGCGCCTGTCCCAAGTCAGGAGCCTCTGGCCTTTGTTAGTCTTGTATTATTTTAATTTTAGTTTCTTGTGTACAATTTGGAAATTAGTATGGCGTTCATTATCACTGGACTAGTATATATTTGTTTATGGGCCAGCTGAGGGACGCCTCCGGGTGCGGGAATTTCTCGCTACATTGAAGACCTGTTGGTGACCCTCTGCTGTTGTTTTTTATTTGGTCGGGTTGTTGTCTCTTTGACACATTCCCCATTTCCATTCTCAATTTTATAAGTTAAACTATGCCTATATATGTAGGACTCAAATCCATGGTGAGTTCCAAATCTATGGCAGATTCCTAATCTATGGTAAATGTGACGTCATGCCATTCCAAATCTATGGCAGATTTTTTACAATCCTAATCTATGGCAAGTTTTGTAGTTTCCTAATCTATGGCGGATTTTTATTGTTTCCAAATCTATGGCATTTTTTTTGCAAAAAGAAAACAATGCAGTACATATTCGACCAATGACTTGTCTTACGAAAGAGGAAGTATACAACAACGGGAACATGTCTTTAAACATTTGTGAAATAAGCATTCCATAATGGTAAACCAAAAAATGTCATAAATTGTAAATTCATAAACCTTAATACAGACTTCAAGATGAAATGGTGTGCTCTGTAAAAAATAAACATTTTTTTAAACTGTGCATGGTATCTGTTTAATCCATTCATTAAACCAACTAATAAGTCGTTTAACAAACAAGAAGACCGCTTTTTATAAATAAAAATAAAAATAAATAAAAAAGTAACAAATAAAAACAAAATACAGTTTGAATTTTGAAATAATATTTATTTCAGCGATATCGTTAATTCATCTTTTTTATTTGATGTGGATTTAAATCAAATTTGTATCCGGTAATTTGATCTTTCACATTATAAACTTTGCCAGCCGTAGACCGTAGAATAGTACCAGAACTCCTTTTAAAAATATGCGATACTGAAAATAGCGGTGCCCTTATTCATCGCGGGCATTGACCGGTACAGCACATCTTGTCCCTCTTCGGGAATAGTAGGTCACATTTTCCTTAAAACCACCGGCAAATTTTTGTCAGGAAAATAATTTCATCTTGAATGGTGTTCAAATCTATGGGTTCCGCCATCGTTAGCTGCAGCGAAGATGTAATATGGCGTTATTCAATTGTGACGTTATCTGTTACTCTCTCCCCCAGATCTGCCATAGATTTGGAGGAAACAAAAATCTGCCATAGATTTGAGTTGTTTGGCGTTTGTAACGTCACATTTACCATAGATTAGGAATCTGCCATAGATTTGGAACCCGCCATAGATTTGAGTCCTACATATATATTGTTTAAAGATGTCAATATTACTTTCAAAGCTTGTATAAACAACGATACACACAAAGCAAGCAAGCCAACCAAAGTTTTACTTTGCAAGCATTAGGAAATCAGCTGTAATGATTTTATTCAGTTTGACAAATGTCCGAGCCCGTTAAAAAACGAAAACAAAATGAAAAAACAGTTGCTGACTTCACTACCTTCAAAACAAAGAGAACAGTTTGGAAGTCTAATATTCTGAAATGTGACAAAAATAAATACTTATAGATTTTGTTAACACTGCCATGTATGTAAATATTTCTTTGCCTTTTTTACGAACACAAAATTCAAGGATCACACATTTGCCTTTGATTATCTATACGGAAATTGCTGTACTCGTGAATATTAGCACCGGCTTCTATCAACGGCTTACTTTACACTTGTAAGTTTGTCTCATGGGTAATTGTGTTTTTGGCTGTTGTTTCGTTGCTGTCTGGTGGGCGAATACATGCAATCTCCGTGCCATCATCAAACATATTATTGGCTATATATTGGGTAATTCAAACCCTTTTCTCTTCGCATAGAAACAACTCTTCGTTAATCTGAGCATAGAAGGAATACTTTGTAACAAGAACAATAAATGTAGGATACACAAAATGAAAAACTAAGCGAAATTGTGAATCCTGCATTGCACATAAAATGTGTTGTATTTCAGTAAATAACATGTGTTCTCGGTTGATTGTAAACACGTAGTAGTCCATCATGCATTGTTACTCATTTAGTGGATTGGTCAAAAACCTAGGTAAAAATAAATTGCGTCACATGTAAATAAACAATAACATGTGCCGGAACATTAATTAGTATGCTAATTTATGTTTTTCCATATAAGGTAGTGGTCCAGACCTGTTAAATCACCTGTTGATAATAGCTCTAACAATACCTATTGTACAATTTAAATGGACAAATTGTATTGACAATTTTTTTAACTGGTCTTGCAATAGGTAATTCACAACGGCAAAGGTTATTGGATAAGCACAGTAAAATTTTTGACATCACATTGTTTAATATCATGAACATACACAAATCTAGGAATTAAATTCCGCGAGGTGAACCAACGCCTGTGAAATCGTTTTGGTAGAGTCCCTGAAGTGGATACCTTGGTATGCCGGGTTGTCAAATCATGCAAATAAATGCAATCCTTAAATAATAATTAAAATTGACAACAACACTTCAAAAGATCTGCAATTTTATTATCTATGTCTACATGTTTCGCCTGCAAGGCAGGCTTCATCAGGACAATTTTTATACAGAAATTGAGCCCCTGAAGTACTCAAAGTGGTGCATTAAAATTTAATGCACCACTTTGAGTACTTCAGATTAGATAATAAAATTGCAGATCTTTTGAAGTGTTGTTGTCAATTTTAATTATTATTTAATTATAAATCTAGGAATTGTAGAAACAGTATTAGCAATTTAAAATTTCATGTTTCTCTATACAGAATAATGCAGACTGAGAAAAGAATAAACCTAGAGGAACCTCGGTATGATCAAGGAACATTTACTGGTAGAGCCAGGCATTTTTTTATAACAACCAATCCATTTAATATACTTGCAACCTCACAACAATTGGAGGATGCAAAAGCAGTGGTAGAAAGATATAGGTAGGTATATAGAAAACATAATTTTGATATATATAGAACTACATGTAAAGGTGTCCGATTCCCCCAAACATGTCCATAATATGCAATATTACCGAAACGTATCCATAATATGCAATATTACCCAAACGTGTCCGATTTCATAACCCCAAAACGCGTCTGATAATTGTTATTCGCCCAAATTTGTCCACTTTTAAATTCCAGAATATCTCACGTCTTTTTACATGTATGTCCATAATGACATCAATAACGTTCATGGCAGTTCTATGATGGGGACACAGTTGATTACATGATCATTTATAAGAATTAGTGTGTTCAATGCAGGTTGTTAATGATTATCATAACTGAAAATTTAATCTGTAGCATATGCATGAACTTTTGACTGAAATTGCTTATTGTCCAGTTGCAAGTATTGCATGCTCATTAAGAGCGAACATACAAATAATTTTAGTACAGTTAAATTAATCATTTACTATGTAAATTATTGTGTACTTATTAACTTCAAGAATATTGCACGGCAGGCTTTCAGTAGAATTGACCTCCCTTTTTTTAACAGTTCTGGTATTTTAAAATTAATTTTTGGTAACAAGCATCACTAAAGACACAAGAAGAAGAGACATAACGTCCAGTGTCAAAATATTTTATTTGGTATTTGAACGACATCATGTTAACGATATATACTGTATATAGGTTCTATTATCATACCGGGAATTTAAGACTAGGCTTTAATTTTTTACGGTTATTTGGGATTAACACTAGTAGGGATTTTAATCTAAAAAGAAGAAATGCGAGTAAAAACTAATTTGTTTATGACCTCAGTAAGAAACTACTTCAATTTCTGTTATGGTATAGATACTGTTTAAAATAAAGTTGCTGAAATTTAAAAAAAATGTTGCCTTCCAAAATACAACTGATGGCACATTATAAAAAGTGAATGCTACAAAGCTTTTAATGCTCAGAGAAAAAGGCATAAAGTGATTTATTTTTTTATCTTTTAATGAAATAGTAAAAGATCGTAAAATGAGTATACAATAATAAAAAACAATAACCACATAACCTACATATTTATAATAAACACAAGAATGATAGTTCCAGTAAAAGAAAATGCTTGATGGACATGTTTGGGTGAATAGACACATTTGGGCATTTATACAAATGACGCCTTTTTACAACTAAACATGTTTTGCAGTTCTTTGACGTTGATGTGGACACGTTTGGGGGAATTGGACACGTTTGGGGGAAGGACACATTTCTTAGTGTTGCATATTTATTGACCTTTTTTTATATGATTATTTTAATATTAAGTATTGTACAAGTATTTTTATATTTTAATCTATCACTCTTTCAGAATAGTCCCTTATTCATGTACATATATCATTGTTTGTTGGGAAAGAAGACAACTTTTAGTAAATCTTAATGTACATATATATATTCAATGCGAAAACATTTTTTTTTATTACAACTAGACCTTTTGTGCATTTTTTTAACATCAATAAGGCCGTTTGTTTTCTTGTTTGAATTGTTTTACATTGTCATTTTTGGGCCTTTTATAGCTGACTATGTGGTATGGGCTTTGCTCATTGTTGACGGCCGTACAGTGACCTATAGTTGTCAATTTCTGTGTCATTTGGTTCCTTCTAGAGACTTGTCTCATTGGCAATCATACCATATCTTCTTTTTTATCTTTATAGCTTGCTGTTTGGTGTGAGCCAAGGCTCTGTGTTGAAGACCTTATTTTGACCTAATCCTATAATGGTTAACTTTTTAAAACATATAATGACTTGGATGAAGAGTTGTCACATTGTCACCCATACCATATCTTCTTATATGAGACAATATTGGAAAAAGTCTAATTTCCATGTTCCATCTTTCACCAGCAATTATTTTTTTATTCAACCATCTTTTTGGAAAATTTTAAGTTTCAGTATTAGCTAGAGTATATACCGGTAATGCATCAACTTTTGCCCTTTAAACATTCTTTCTTATATTCTTTCCAATAATATTATAATTTAAACAAGTACACACCCGTGATATCGCGGGTCCGTGACTGAATTAAAGTATATAACTATGCCTAAGCCTTATTTTAGTAATTGGTATTGTCATCTGATAAAGTCATGTCGATTATAAGATACACAGTTTTCTCTGCTTTCAAATCTTTCTGTTTGAACCCGTCGACCTTGAACTTATCAATTATTGGAAATATTAATTATTTGGAAAACAAAATTCCAGGCTATCCAGGAATGGGGTATTTTTTAATCAACAGCATTGTCCTATATTAGTTATCTTAGAAAGTCTTGCAGATTGCTGAATAAAGCTACAATAGGGAACAATTTGACAATGATTGAATTTAGTAGTGTAAGCCCTTTGATTATGACCCATGTATATAGCATAATCCTAAATACACCGTTTGGTGGTGCGCCTGTCAAATACGGAACGTACAGATAAGGTAATAGCTAACAGGTGAATATACTATTGGTATCGGTATCTGATTAGACTGGGAACTTGTTAATTATTGGCAATATTAATAACGTGGAAAACAAAAGGGTCTGGAGTGGTGTAATTTTTAATCTACACCATTGTCCTATATTAGTTATATATAGAGTTGAATTCTTTGATTTGTCGTTTTTTTCCCGATGTCGGCTGACAAATTGGACCTCGTAATTTTAGTATTATAGATGTTCAACCCCTCCCTCCTGTTACCACTGGGTTTTTCACCAGTGGAAATGTTTGAAAGACCAAGATTTGACTTTTTGTAATGCAATGAGAAGAGCATCAATTCCTGAATGTATGACTCCACATGTATAGGCGATTGGCAACCAGTTTGAAAAATCCCAACTCCCCAAAGATTTTAGAGAAGAATACCCTTAATATTGTTGTTCTTTCCTGTTACAGCCTTTTTGTGTACCTTCTGAGAATATTCCGTTGTCAGCACTATAACAGTACATGTGTTTTTATAGTATCTTATTGATATGTAGATGGAAGTAAACTTCAACACAATTTGAATAAAAGGACAAAAAGCACTATGCAAGTCCTTTCTGTTACGTTCTGTCATGTTACCTGATAAAAAGTAACAGCATATCCATAATCAGTAACAGGAAGTATGTTAAGATAATTTCACTGATGAATCACAAAGTCAATCTACTATATGCCAACCATTTCATTTAATATAAGTTATGAAATCATATTAAATAAATCTCAACATAATATATAGTATATTGAATGAAAAAAAAAACAGGTTTTTAACTTTTGATAACAGCAGAGAACATTGTGCAATTCAAGTATAGTAGATGGTAACAGAAAAGAATATTTTAGAATTTTTCATTACCTAGGCAGATTTTCCATCTTGCAAATACAGTTTCAAAAGATAAATGACATTGTTTGCTATTATCTTCCAATTGTGACCAATTTGAAATGATGTATTTTTCTTAAACTATGAAATAATTAAAGCACTTGTTTTGAAAAAAAAAAAATCCTTCCTGTTACCAACACTGTCCTATTACTTGTCCTGTTACTCATGATTCTTTCATGTTACCGACATATCAGACTATATTTTAGTATATTTCTTAACCTTTTGTATTGAAAATGCTAAAATAGATAATTGGCATTTCATTTTTTAATAAGCTATTGCAGGATATACCACAAATAGTATCTTTAACTTATTTCTTATTCCCATTAGAAAATTTATAAAATTTACTTTGGTAGTTCATGAAAGAACTGGAATTTGTTTGTACCATTTTTAAAATTACAATTATTACCTTATTTCACAATTGTTTGAATTACAAACAACAGTTCCTATATCCTTAATGTGTGTACTTTGATTTGAGCTATTAAAATACCGGTTCAAAAGACATTTTTTTTGGAGTTTTCCTATACCAAAAATTAGACATTTTCAGATATTGTCTCATATATCCACTGTGCTTAAACGGCTGTGGGTAACTTAAGTTACCGACAGCCCAAGATGGCGGACTCTAAACTCGTTGATATTTAATTCATACAAAATGTACCTTTTGCGACGTTTTTCATGCAGAATGTAAATATTAATAGGATTATTGAATAAAGAAATGACTAACAATTACCATAAATTTGTTAATATAGAGTTCACTAAAGCGCAAGGTCAACTTTAAAAAATGCATAAGATGTCCGTAACTTTTTGATCGAAACTAAGTAGACTGTCCGTAACTTTATTTTTAGATGTGGGTAACTTTTGATTTAAAATTTTAAGAATTATAATTTCAACAATTAGAAGACAATTAACATCATATTTGTAACCTTCGCGGCCGTTTATACTACTCATTCACCACTAAATGTGATTTTATTAACGCATCATACTTACACCACAGAAGTTTTATGTGGGGTTTGTGGTACTCCATCCTGGTTATGGTTTGAACTTTTTATTTACTGATGTGCGTCTTATCGACGTTTTTCGCTTGTCAGACCAAGGCTTTTCCATACTCTTTAATGTTTTGAATTTAATTATATGTTTGCGGTTTACCTTCACCTCTGTTTCTTTCTATGTGTATTTTGATGAATACTCTTTGACGCGGCTCGGTATTTATACATCCCACCAGTTAGTTATAGTGTTATGATTTTTTGAATATGTTTCCTAGTATGTTTTTTTTCTCTCTTTGTATGTTATCAGGGGTTGTTAGACTATTAAATTACCCTGTTGTCCTACGTAGTTATTTATATTTTTATATACTATGTCGAATTGTTACACTATGTTGACTGCTCTTTTCCTTTTATTGTCACATCCCACCAGTTAGTTATAGTGTTATGATTTTTATACGACCGCAAAATTTGAAAAAATTTTCGTCGTATATTGCTATCACGTTGGCGTCGGCGTCGTCGTCGTCGTCGTCGTCGTCGTCGTCGTCCGAATACTTTTAGTTTTCGCACTCTAACTTTAGTAAAAGTGAATAGAAATCAATGAAATTTTAACACAAGGTTTATGACCACAAAAGGAAGGTTGGGATTGATTTTGGGAGTTTTGGTCCCAACATTTTAGGAATTAGGGGCCAAAAAGGGCCCAAATATGCATTTTCTTGGTTTTCGCACTATAACTTTAGTTTAAGTGAATAGAAATCTATGAAATTTTGACACAAGGTTTATGACCACAAAAGGAAGGTTGGGATTGATTTTGGGAGTTTTGGTTCCAACAGTTGAGGATTTAAGGGCCAAAAAAGGGCCCAAATAAGCATTATTCTTGGTTTTCGCACAATAACTTTAGTATAAGTAAATAGAAATCAATGAAATTTTAACACAAGGTTTATGACCACAAAAGGAAGGTTGGGATTGATTTTTGGAGTTGAGTTCACAACAGTTTATGAATTAGGGGCCAAAAAAGGGGCCCAAATAAGCATTATTTTTGGTTTTTGCACCATAACTTTAGTATAAGTAAATAGAAATCTATGAAATTTAAATACAAGGTTTATGACCATAAAAGGAAGGTTGGGTTTGATTTTGGGAGTTTTGGTCCTTTCAGTTTAGGAATAAGGGGCCCAAAGGGTCCAAAATTGAACTTTGTGTGATTTCATCAAAAATTGAATAATTGGGGTTCTTTGATATGCCGAATCTAACTATATATGTAGATTCTTAATTTTTGGTCCCGTTTTCAAATTGGTCTACATTAAGGTCCAAAGGGTCCAAAATTAAACTTAGTTTGATTTTACCAAAAATTGAATCCTTGGGGTTCTTTGATATGCTGAATTTAAAAATGTACTTAGATTTTTAATTATTGGCCTAGTTTTCAAGTTGGTCCAAATGGGGGTCCAAAATTAAACTTTGTTTGATTTCATCAAAAATTGAATAAATGGGTTCTTTGATATGCCAAATCTAACTGTGTATGTAGATTCTTAATTTTTGGTCCAGTTTTCAAATTGGTCTACATTAAGGTCCAAAGGGTCCAAAATTAAACTAAGTTTGATTTTAACAAAAATTAAATTCTTGGGCTTATTTGATATGCTTTATCTAAATATGTACTTTGATTTTTGATTATGGGCCCAGTTTTCAAGTTGGTCCAAATCAGGATTCCATATCAAGTATTGTCCATAGCAAGAAATTTTCAATTGCACAGTATTGCACAATAGCAAGAAATATCTAATTGCACAATATTGTGCAATAGCAATTAATTTTCAATTGGAGTTATCTTTCTTTGTATAGAATAGAAGTTGATAATATATGTTGGAAATTTGCCAGACATGACTATGATGTCATTTTCTATTTTTATTTGCCAATAACTTTATGTAAATAACTTCATTGGAAATTTGCCAATATAAAATGTTGCTGATGAAGCTTTTTTTCCTTATCTTATCTAAAATGTTTTTAGATAATGTATGTTGGACATTTGCCAGACATGACTATGATGTCATTTTCTATTTTTATTTGCCAATAACTTTATGTAAATAACTTCATTGGAAATTTGCCAATATAAAATGTTGCTGATGAAGTTTTTTTTATTGTTTTATACAATAAACAATGTATATTCACTTTTACTACCAACCAATCTTTACCATTCAGTGATAACAAGCACTTTATTTTACATTTTAATATTTTATGATGTATTTAAAAGAGTAGTTATTGTTGCAAACTCCATTAGAAATTTGAATTGATATCAGTTTTGGAGAAAGGGAAACGGGGATGTGAAAAAAAGGGGGGGGGGGGTTTAAATTTTTCTCATTTCAGATTTCATAAATAAAAAGAAAATTTCTTCAAACATTTTTTTGAGAGGATTAATATTCAACAGCATAGTGAATTGCTCAAAGGCAAAAAAAAACTTTTAAGTTCATTAGACCACATTCATTCTGTGTCAGAAACCTATGCTGTGTCAACTATTTAATTTTAGATTTAAAAAGTTTGAAGAAGAAATCTTTAATTGATTTTTAAAATCTTGACATTTGTTTTGTGTAAAAAAAAACCATGTAATGTCAAAAATTTGATCACAATCCAAATTCAGAGCTGTATCACGCTTGAATGTTTTGTCCATACTTGCCCCAACTGTTCAGGGTTCGACCTCTGCGGTCGTATAAAGCTGCGCCCTGCGGAGCACCTGGTTTGAATATGTTTCCTAGTATGTTTTTTTTCTCTCTTTGTATGTTATCAGGGGTTGTTAGACTATTAAATTACCCTGTTGTCCTACGTAGTTATTTATATTTTTATATACTATGTCGAATTGTTACACTATGTTGACTGCTCTTTTCCTTTTATTGTCACTGACTTTTACCTATTGTGTCTTTTAGTTTTATTCAGTTTAATGAGATTTAATGCAACTTGCATACAAATGGAATATGCAGCTGCTGTAAAACTAGGTTTATTCATTTATACAAAATGTCCTTTTTAAAGTTTTCCCATTTACTGTAAATCTTGGTTTTTGTGGGGATGAGAGAAAAGTGTTTTTGGCTTTTTCAAAAAGACGGAAAAAGTTTGTGCACTTAAGTCTCGTATAGTCTATCCACTGCATGCCTGGGCAATTTGGGTTCCCCTCCAAAATCCAAAATCACGCTACCCTTGTCGTTGCTGGCAGAAAATCAGTAAGTGTATACATGCTACATGTATGTGTAAAAAATACTTGTGTAGTTTACTTGTTCAAAAACAAAAACGAACAATGATATGTTTCAACAGTTTATCATACTGCTATGATCGGAAACAACCCTCCGAACTTGGCGATTCGGATACCCCGACGTTATACAAAATGAGACCAGAGTTTTGCGGATTTATCGTGATTTTTTTCATATTTTTCCCAATTTTGTCTGCCATCGATACAATGAATTATATCATACCAGACATCTACTTCGTTTTGTGAATATGTATTCGATGCAATCTCTATCATCAGTTTAAACATTACATCCGCATATGTCGATTCTTTGAAAGTTACGGACATCTCTATTGGTATGATGAAAAAAGTTACGGACAAGTTGTTTTGAAGTTACGGACAGCCTAAGTGTTTTTTAAAATCGTGCTGTGATCGTTTATTTTGTAGAATTTAATCACCTTTCCAGTTTAGGGGTTTCCCTAAACGATTTATACAACTTTTAAATTCAGTTGTTTAATTGATGCATTCGTGGTATTGTTATTCTATAGAAAAAAAGAATCTAACCGACGCAAGGCGACTCCATTTTGGGCTGTGGGTAACTTAAGTTACCCACAGCCGTTTAAGCACAGTGATATCTATAGACTATAATATGATAAGGACTTTGTACATGAAGTGCTAGCATACTACATTGTAGTAATATTTTTATTTTGGTCTATTTATTTGTATTACAAGATTTAAGTCTGAGGAACATAAGCCGATAAAAAATTGTGCCACCAAGCTTATCCTTTTCAATGGTAATATGCAGATCATAGACTATGGATGAAGTCTCTTTTCAAATATTTTACTAAAACATATACAGTTATGCTACAATTTCATGCTTTTTCAATGTATTATTTACTTTTAGAAAAGGGGACACATTAGGTGCACTCAATGTATCACCTGATCAGTTGTGGCAGGCAAAACATTTATATGATTCTGCTTACCATCCGGATACAAAGGAGAAAATGTTCTGGGCAGGAAGGATGTCAGCTCAGGTTCCCATGAATATGATCATCACTGGATGTATGATGACTTTTCACAAGTAAGTTAGATTAGATTTTTATACTACTGATAACGTGGATTCATTTTTATTTGGGATTTTGTGGATACATTTGAACCATGAATTTAAATGTTCAAAAAGTAAAAAAAATTGGCTAGTATTTACTTTCAGGTGTCTGATGTTAACAGGTTTAACTGGTGTTTATACAAAATTCTCAGAAATGATCCTGAATATGTTTAATTGTCATTTGTTCCATGTTTGCATTGTGTTCTGATTCTTTGTAAATATTTTTCGGGTAAATTTATTTCTGTTTGATGTGATGCTGTTCTAATCTTATTTTAATTGTCTGTTGTTTATACTGTATCTTTTCTTTGGTAATCTGTTATGTAATAGGGAATTTCCCGGAAATGTGTGTTAACACCTGAGCAAACATCCAACCTCATATCTTTTTGCAAATTCTTTGACCTGACAATTAAACCATCCTAATGTAACTTTCTGCCCTATATTTCAATTTTGCAAATAAATGTGTCAGTGAACAAGATCCCCAAAGTCACACATAATGAGTTCATAGTAATTCATAGTAATTTAAATAATTTAATTACCCCTGATTTCTTTCAGAACACACCATTTGAACTCATGATATGTAAAATTAAGGATTTAGTGCTCACATTATTATCGACCTAATTTTTCCTGCTATGACCTATCTTGTAAATAAACTCCTGGGAAATACTGTGTAGCAATGCCATTGGTATCCATGTTTGAATTAAACATAAATCATAATTTAATTACAACTTTTATTTATATATATATACATCACAATTATAATTTGGCCCTTGGGGAAACTACTCAGCTAAAAAATTTAATTTTTTGCTCCATGCCTAAACCAAGAGCCTAGCTATGTGCATACTGAAAGTAGCAAAGTATAGACCCCTGGCTTGACATCACACCAATCCAATTGGAACGATGGTTCAAAATAAATGCATGAGGCTATGAGGAAGCCTATGAGGCTATCATTCCTAGAGGCTATCATGCCTATGAGGCTATGAGGAAGCCTATAATGAGACAATCAGGAAGCCTATAAGGAGGCTATGAGGAAGCCTAGAAGGATTGATGTTGAATTGGTGTTGGAATGAATTTGTATGTAATTTGACAGTTTTCCCCAGAAATTCTTGGGGGATGAGTGAAATTTTTGAAACAACCAGTGATAAAATTTCATAAATGTCCATAACACAGATGGTAACAGCTGATGACATGATTTGGTGGATTTTATTGATATTTAATGAATGGCTATTATCTATTTTGAATTTATTGAACCATAAAACTAATTTTTGACTCTTCACATTGAATAATCCGCGAAGCGGATTATGTAAAATGTGAAGAGTCAAAAATTAGTTCTATGGTTCAATAAAATCAAAATAAATTATTGCCATTCATTATAAATAAATTTCTATCAAAAATAAGGCTCAACGAACTTTTTATATTATGTATATTAACAATAACAACGTACACACATGTTGGCGTATGAATACACAACGTCAGAGTGGGCGTGTCGCCATCAAAATTGACAACATTGAAAATAAAACTAATAATTTTAACCAATCAGAAGACAGTAAAAATACCAAATTTATTTATTTGGTAATGAATAGAAACCATAAATAAATTCCATATATACAATATTTTGTTTTTGGTAAAAAGATATGAAAAATTCATGTAACTTATCTATTTCTCAATTATGTGAATGCTAAGTCTGACTTGTTGCATTAAATTGATTTAAAAAAAGAGAAACTGGTCTTATGCTTTCTAGTTTTTTATGCCCCACCTACGATAGTAGAGGGGCATTATGTTTTCTGGTCTGTGCGTCTGTGCGTCCGTCCGTTCGTCCGTCCGTCTGTCTGTTCGTTCGTCTGTCCCCCTTCAGGTTAAAGTTTTTGGTCAAGGTAGTTTTTGATGAAGCTGAAGTCCGATCAATTTCAAACTTAGTACACATGTTCCTTATGATATGATCTTTCTAATTTTACAGCCAAATTAAACTTTTGACCCCAATTTCACTGTCCACTGAACATAGAAAATGAAAGTGTGATTTTCAGGTTAAAGTTTTTGGTCAAGGTAGTTTCTGATGAAGCTGATCAAGTCCAATCAACTTGAAACTTAGTACACATGTTCCTTATGATATGATCTTTCTTATTTTAGTCAAGTTAAATTGTTGACCCCAATTTCACGGTCCACTGAACATAGAAAATGAAAGTGTGAGTTTCAGGTTAAAGTTTTTGGTCAAGGTAGTTTTTGATGAAGTTGAAGTCCAATCAACTTGAAACTTAGTACACATGTTCCCTATGGTGTGATCTTTCTAATTTAATGCCAAATTAGATTTTTTACCCAATTTCACGGTCCATTGAACATGTAAAATAATAGTGCGAGTGGGGCATCCGTGTACTTTGGACACATTCTTGTTCTCACATAAAATATATTATCTCATAAGAGATATTCAAATCATTAAAAATTCATGTAATTTCTTCTGAAGTACAGGTGTATTGTAAATGTAAGATATGCAAACACACAACTATAATGTCACGTTCATTGGAGCTTATTTTCTCTAACCAGAAAGTCACTGGCAAATTGTTTCTTTCTATTTGTTGATATAATGAGAAAATTGGACAATATTTTTATCATTTATTGTACAATCTTTAAAATTGTTATCATCGAGGGCACAAAACTTACATAACAAAAGCAATAAAAAAAAAATTAAAATACCAAAAAAGAACATCTAAACAGACAGAGTGACATCTACTCACCACAAGGATAACCTTGATATTAAGAAGTAAATCTGATATATTGCAGGTCCCCACAAGGCATCATATTTTGGCAATGGTTTAATCAGAGTTTTAATGCTGTAGTAAATTACACAAACAGAAGTGGAGATGAGCCTATATCTAAAAAGTAAGTTACAATACGTCATACTTTTTTTGGTTTGATTCATAATACAAATGTTTTTTTCTTTATCATTGAATGAAGATAATCAATGCTTAGGATATAACTGTATTGTATTTTAAGCTCCGACGGCATCAATTGTGGATTTGATGGCCGCAAATTAAGTTTACTGGCGACGCGTTAGCGGAGACAGTAAACGGGTATTTGTGACTATCAAATCCCCAATTGATGCCATCAGAGCTTAAAATACAATATTGTTATCTCCATTCTAATGAAACTGACAGAAAACAACGTTAAAACATGTTTTTAAAATCTGTCATATGCCGTCTTGCGCGTACATCCCATAGCATCAATAGTCAATTGATGCCATGTAAATAAGTGACGTTATCCAATCAAAATGAACGTTACAAACGTTGTTGCATTAGAATTTAAAATATTCTAATGAAAAAATACTTCTTACGTTTGAGAATTCAGAATTCTACCTAAGTTCATATGAATGAAAGTTGAATTTAAAGGCTTTTTATGTTTTGGGAGGCGACTTTCCTGATATGGAACTTGCGCCCTATTTAATGGTTTTTTATGTCCACTGGCAAATTTAAATGCATATTCAAAATCAAGATGATAATTTTGTTACTGTAATGTGAATATAAGCCGTGCTTTGCACTAGGCTGACATACCAACATGCTGGTGCACAAGGTAACAGTAATTGCGAACCCTATGATAGTTTTCCATAGATTCACCTGCAAGTTACCTCTTGATTTAAACTTTTGCAAGTTCTATTGTCCCATCTAACAAATACAATAGCTTTTGTTCTCTGTGAAGTTTATTCAACAGGACCTTTAAATTTTTTCCAAGAGAAATCTATCACTCATTGATTAATTTACCTGAACAAAAAATTGAACTGTCAATGATGAAAATACATGTACAAATAAGGAATTACAAAACTGCATGTGATGTTGTATTTATTCAATATCAATAACACATTTTCAATTTGTTTGATATAAACACTGATATAAAAATTAAAAGTTGATTTCTGATCAAATTTCAATATTTTACCTATAAAAATTTGCTTTTTTAGTGTGTTCACAATTAAAATTTGAAAATGATAATGTTTGAATTAAGATCTTCATAAATGTATTCTTTATGCATTTACATGCGAGTACATATGTTCAAACTCTTTTAGATCATTTTTTAGTAGCAATAAACAAAAGAACTATGTCAATTGGACATGCTTTGATACTATTTATGCACTTGAATTTTTACTTGATAACATTTTTGTTCGCTTTGGAGATTCCGTATATCGTCAAGTTATTGGAATTCCAATGGGGACTAACTGTGCACCACTTATTGCGGACCTGTTTTTGTATTGTTATGAGTTACAATTTATGACTAAAATTAGCAAAGACCCATCAAAACTACATTTGATACAAAAATTTAACAATACTTTTAGATATTTGGATGATATATTGGCTCTAAATAATGACGACTTCAGTATGTATACTAAAGAAATTTATCCTGTAGAACTTACTTTAAATAAAGCTAATGATAACAATGACCACTGCCCTTTCCTCGATCTTGATATCTATATCATAAACGGGAAGCTTAATACAAAAATTTATGATAAAAGAGATGATTTTTCATTTCCTATTGTTAATTATCCATTTTTAGATGGTGACGTTCCCTTGTCACCATCTTATGGTGTTTATATATCTCAACTTGTACGATTCGCTCGTGTATGTAACAATGTATTAGATTTTAGCGAGAGAAATTTATGTATTACTGAAAAATTATTACACCAGGGTTTTCGATATCACAAACTGGTCAAAACATTTACTAAATTTTATCATCGGTATAAGGAAATAATTCGTAAATATAACTCAACATGCAGACATCTTATACGTTCAGGTATTTCACATCCAAAATTTTATGGAAATATTCTTTATAAAGCACAAAAATGTCAGTATTCTCCTCAGAAACTAACAAAACCTTTAAATAGACTTATTAAAAGGGGATATAGTTACGATACTGTTGTCAGGTCATTAAAGATTGCATATTTTGGCTTTAACATTGATTCACTGATAGGGTCTTTGCATCGGAACTAAACACATTTATTTCTAAAAAAACAGTTGTTGGCATGACACGGGTTATGTTCTTCTCATATATTTTATGATAGTATGATACTAAACCCCTAACGGGAGGGATTGTACCTGATATTCATATGATGAAGACATAATCTTTCAATCAGTTTAATAGAGGTCTGGAGCTGGCATGTCAGTTAACTGCTAGTAGTCTGTTGTTATTTATGTATTATTGTCATTTTATTTATTTTCTTTTGTTACATCTTTTGACATCAGACTCGGACTTCTCTTGAACTGAATTTTAATGTGCGTATTGTTATTGTTTTACTTTTCTACATTGGCTAGAGGTATAGGGGGAGGGTTGAGATCTCATAAACATGTTTAACCCCGCCGCAATTTTGCGCCTGTCCCAAGTCAGGAGCCTCTGGCCTTTGTTAGTCTTGTATGATTTTAAATTTTAGTTTCTTGTGTATAATTCGGAGTTTAGTATGACGTCCATTATCACTGTACTATTATGCATATTTTAGGGGCCAGCTGAAGGACACCTACGGGTGCGGGAATTCTCGCTACATTGAAGACCCATTGGTTGCCTTCGGCTGTTGTTTGCTCTATGGTCGGGTGGTTGTCGCTTTGACATATTCACCATTTCCTTTCTCAATTTTATTTATAACTGAATAACCACAAAAAACATGCATATTCTTTGGAACAGTAGTAAAAAAAAAATCAGAAATAAACTTTTTATAATTGAATCAGTGTTTATATTGAACAGATTGAAAATATATTATTGATATTGAATAAATACTGTATCACATGCAGTTGATGCGAGTTTATACATGTTTTTCAATCAACAAAGAGGATATTATTTTGGTCAGGTAAATTAATCAATGAGTGATAGATTTCTCTTAGAAGAAATTTAAAGGCCCCAAATGAATAAACTACACAGAGAACAATAGCTTTTGTATTGATTCAATGGGACAGGTAAACTTTCAAAAGTTTAAATACCTTGGTCAAGAGCAGACCGCTCTGTAGTAAACTTCGTTTTGGTCTGAATAACAGGAGAAATGTCACTCAGCACAATATTCTAACTTCAAACAAGCCTGTCTTTGCTTTAATCTGGAATGCTGTTTGTTAAGAATGAAAGCAGCAAATCCTAATTTTCGTGTTTGGTTTGACCACTTGGAGAATTGAGAACTGAACCCAAATATGATGAGTTGATAACAAGCATCTGGGCAGTAGGAAGGTTTTGTCAAGAGGGGGTGCAAAGGGGGTGGATGTGGGAGGGGTAATGGATAATCCAATTTCAGGGTTTTATGTGTTTTCAGAACGTTAAATACATGATTATCCATACTCTTCCAATAAGCTTTTAAACGGTTAATAGGCTGATATTTAATTGAAGAAAACGTAGACACCATTGATCGCACAGAAGGTACTTTTCATTTTAACATGTTAAATATATATATAACAGTGGTACCTTTCAAAGTTAACATTACAATTTCATATATATGATAAAAACAATGCACACATCACTTTTGTTCCGTAATTATTTTGGATAAAATATATTATTCTTATATACACATAAACCTACTGGCATTTTATCATGATCTATTTGGAGATTTTAAAGACAACATGATTTCATATGTCTTTCAAGTTTACTTTTATTATGCACACATAATGTGTTCATAATTAAAGTAAACTTAATAAGACGAATTCCATGAATGACGTACGTGTATCTTATTACAATATGATGGATTATAAAAAAAACAAGCATCTTTTAAAATCCTTAAAAAAAAACATAGTTGATTCTCTCTGAAAATTTCTCAATTTAAGATTTTGTCCTTTGACGGATACATGATAAGCTTGGCAAGGGGCGATTCTAATCCCACAAATCTCATTTTAACACCCTCCTCGGTCGCCTTTATATTCGCCTGTCCCAAGTCAGTAGTATTTTGGTCATTGGCGAAGCATTTAATTTTTTATAAGTTTTGGAAAAGGAATACCAACGATACAAGAAGCGTTTTTTTAATAAGAATTTGGGAAATTATGCTGTGCTTTAAGGTTAAGGCTTTTGGGTTTAACTTTTGTTTTATTTGACCTACAGAACTGTAAGTAAGAAGTTCTTGTTCTTTTGAGAAGTAGTTTACGTTGCCAGTTCTAAATAACTTTTTTGTGTTACATTTAGTAGATAGGGGATTGTGACTGTCTTCGTGTCATATTGGGTCTTTTTTCAACATGTTCTATGTGATAGAAAAAAAGATTAAGCTATTAAATTGTATGTCAATGTCACATCTATTACAAGTAGTTATTTAACCCTTACCAGAATACGGCGTATTGGTGCAATTTTGACGCATTACTTAAAATTTCCAACATATTAAATGAAAAAAAAATATCATTTACATTGTACTAATTACATTTAGCATTCGTAATTTAAACGAAACTGTAGAAAAATATTTCTTCTTTAAAATTATATCCCATTTTCTCGCTTTGTTCTTTCTGCTTTCCAATATTTAAAATAAATTGTATTACACTCCCAAATTGAAAGACATGTTTTGACAGAATAATAAAATTAAAAACTGAAATTTCGAAAAATCGTAGAAAATTCAGAAATGTTACCAGAAACTAAAAAAAAGTGCTTAATGCTTAGTATAAGGTTTCAGCTTCATAATGAGGAATCAACTATTTTGTTTTGCACTTCGTAGTTGTCGAGCTTTAAGAGAAAAATCAAAACACTGTATTTTTTGTTTTGCAATCCGGATGGAACTCAATCAAGTTTCAAGACCGAGGTCTATATTAATAAGAATTTGTATGATAAATATTACAAACATATGTTCGATGAGGCATTAAAATGATTCCTAAGTCCTTGCCGTTTCACGGAATAGTCTCTTGATTTTGGGCTTCTCACTCCTTTATATCTTCTCAAGCAAGATGACCCCGTGAATTTAAAAGATCGATCTATATAACAGGAAATGGACCTCCATCATGATTCTTTATATAACGAGTCAGACATGGATTATAGGTGTATTCCTCGAATGCCAACATTTTATATGTTACCTATTCCTTGAATGCCAACAAAAATATTTCAATAGATGTTTATATAATAACAATAGGTGTTTTTATAAGTATTTAACTGTTAAAAATAACTAATGAACTTTATAGAAATGCAACATTTTATCACTTTCTCATAAGGAAAAATAGTAGATTTTAGGGGTAAAATTATAATGAATTTTAAAGAAATAAAGAAAATTAAAACGTTTTATTACTTTTTATCAAAAAAATATGTTTGGAATGAATATGTTAATATCATAAGAAATATTAAAATTTTTAATGAAATTTTAGTTTAATACAATTTTTTCAAACTAAAAAAAGGATATAAGAGAATTGTTTAGTTCCATATCATTTTAAATATTTTATTAGTTAATATAAACTATATGAAGATTGCAGTTGTACAATTAATTAAATTTAAAAAATAACTAATATAAAAAAAGAAGATGTGGTATGATTGCCAATGAGACAACTATCCACCATAGACCAAAATGACACAGACATGAACAACTATAGGTCACTGTACGGCCTTCAACAATGAGCAAAGCCCATACCACATAGTCAGCTATAATAGGCCCCGATAAGACAATGTAAAACAATTCAAACGAGAAAACTAATGGCCTTATTTATATAAAAAAAATAAACGAAAAACAAATATGTAACACATAAACAACCGACAACCACTGAATTACAGTCTCCTGACTTGGGACAGGCACATACATGAAAAATGTGGCGGGGTTAAACATGTTAGCGGGATCCCAACCCTCCCCTAACCTGGGACAGTGGTATAACAGTACAACAAACTATAAAAATCAGTTGAAAAAGGCTTAACACATCAGATGGACAAAATACAAGTGGACGTGGCTGGGTACTTATACATCCCGACACAAAAAGACGCAATGAACAGATCTGAGAGTACTCGCAGTTATCTGACAGCTAGTTCAAAGCCAGTTAATTTGATAACTTCTAAGCTGGAAACTCTACAATAGTTTCAAGAAAATTCATGAAATATGGTAAAAAGAATTCAGATGAGTTGCGAACATGACAAACAACTAAACAATGTTATTTTACGAATCACTTACAATAAAAAAGGGTGTAATTATATAACCAAGAAAAATATCCTGAACAAACTGAAATAAACAAAATAGTAATCGAACACGAGCTACAAAGTTTCAAGAAATTTAATCAGTCATATGGTAGGATATTACAGCACACACAACTATAAAAATATTGAAAACAAACCTTCAAAGTCCAAAGAGTCTATTGTAAAATGTGTGCAAACTGGAATTCCTTACAGTCCTGACAATATGCACATATTGACTTTGTGATGCAACACTTTTGACAGTTTCATTTTAAGAGAATCCATTCTGTTCAAGCAGGAGCAGCAAAATATGATTTTTAACAACTTCACAAACATGAACTAGATTTAGCTAACTGTATTTACCTATCTGTTTAATTAGTATGATTGTTTTGATAAGCATGCACTTTTGTTGTGATAACTACTTGCACATATATTCCTTGAACGCCAACATAATTTTAAAGGTAAATTGTCGGTAGATAAAAGGATGTTGGCATTCAACGAATAAACCGGATTATTATCTGGTATCCCGTGTGATCTCGAGCCGCGTTTCCATTCCTTTTAAATATACAATTCCTTGACCCCAATAAACAATTTTGAGATTAGGAGAATCTTTACTACAAGGCTACCATAGGTACTTCTTTGTATAGATTGCAAATATGAGTTGGCAGATCTAATGTAATTTCTAGATAATAAAATTGAGAATGGAAATAGGGAATGTGTCAAAGAAACAACAACCCGACCATAGAACAGACAACAGTAGAAGGCCAGCCATAGGCCTTCAATGCAGCGAGAAATTCCCTCACCCAGAAACGTCCTTCAGCTGGCCCATAAACAAATGTATATGTTTGTCAGTCAGTAATAATGGACGTCATACTAAAGATGATCTCTCAAACTGTATCATTATTCTGTGACAGAAAGATCACGGTAACCCGTCAGCGTCGAGGACAACTGCTCATCCATGCCTGAAAATTCTTCCAATGTTTTTTTTTTTTTTTTTGAAAGAGGGGGTGCAATCACACCCGACGGCCTTGAGCATGCTGTTAAAAATTGCATTGCTTAAAAAAAGTAATTGTCACATCTTTAGCCAGAAAATGGATTTTAGCAGTGTATTACAAATAAGTATTTATAACCATTATTTCAGACAGTTGGGCTTATCTTATGTAGGAGCTTCAGCAGGTGCTATTGGTACAGCTATGACTATTAAGAGTCTTGTAAAGGTACTTATACATTTCTAACAAATAACAATCAAACATACATTCATAACTTCATACAATTATCTGAAAAAACTGAACATCTTTTCCATCCTTGGATCACAACCATTGTGCCATTTACTCATCAACCTCATTACAATCTAATGTATTTAATACAACTTTGAATTTATTTGAAATGGGTTAAAACAAATAAACTCAGAACCTCTCAGTATTCATTGATATGTCTAAAATTAATACTTGAGCTTATATCAGAATGACATTGAATATTTATTAGCAATTTTATCTACATTAACTTACCACCTCTCTAATTTGTATATTTTATAAGTAAAGAAATGTTTTGTTGATACTAATTTTTAGCTGACTATTCCGAAGGAAATGTGAGCTTTTGCCATCACTTCTTGTCCGTAATCTTCCATCGTCATCGTCCTTAAGGTGTAAAATATTTCAAACATCTTCTTCTCTGAAACTACTGAACCAATTCCAACTAAACTTAAGCTGAATGATCCTTAGGGTAACTAGAATAAAGAATGTGTTTATTTTCTGTTTTGCCAAAAAACATGGCAACTATGGCTAAAAATCGGGTATAATGCAGTTTTTTTGCATATCTCAAAAACAAAAGCATTTAGAGCAAGTCTGACAAGGAGTAAAAGTGTTCCTATTGTTAAGTTCTATCAACCAGAAATAATCTATTAATCCATTGTTAGAATTGGTAATTTTATGGAAATTTTGCAGTTTTTGGTTATCTTGAATATTATTATAGATAAAGGTAAACTGTTAACAGTAAAAATGTTCAGCAAAGTAAGATCTACAAATAAGTTTTATATAATCAAAATTATCAATTGACCCCTAAAGGAGTTATTGCCCTTTTACACAATTTTCTTTTACTTACAGAGATTTCCACCAATTGTTGCCAGATTTGTTCCTTTTATTGCTGTGGCATCTGCTAATTGTATTAATATACCAATGATGAGAAGTAGGTAAGTCAATGGCATATGATAACTCCTGCTAACAGAATACCTATTCCTATGATTTGAATTAGGTAAGTCACGGGCAATAACTGTTGATTTCAGTCTACCTATACCTATGACATGAAGTAGGTAATTCAAGGTCAATAACTGCTGCTAACAGTAAAGCAATGATGTGAAGTAGATAAGTCTAGGGCAATAACTGCTGCTTACTATATACCTATTCCTATACCTATGATGTGAAGTAGGTTTGTCAAGGGCAATCAATAACTGCTGCCAACTGGTTATACATACCAATGATCAGAAGGAGATGAATACTTATAGATTATAACATGGCATTTTCCATATTGGCCCTGTTTCAGCCCTAGACTCCCATATTAAGCCAGAGGGCTTTAGCCTGAGGGTTTGATATGGGTTGAAGACTAATACCAGGGCACATATGGAAAATGACATGTCATAATCTATTTATGACATATTTTCAAGCTGTAGAAAAAAGAGAGCTAATATCAAATTATGTTTAATAATAAATAAATATTTGAAGAAAAAGAATTCTTGGCACGATATGGGTTTTGACCCAGAGGGCAAATAACCAACTTATAAATAGTTTTTAATTGACAGGTTACAAGAATTCAAAGTTTGGGGATTAATATGGATTTTCGAGGGCTGATATTGATATTGGCCCCAAGGGTAAATAACCAACCTTGATTTCCGGCTATTATTGGGCATGCAAAAACGTACATGTGAGAACAAAATGTTTGATAAAGGACAATAACTGCTGCTAATATACAAGTTTACCAATGATGAAAAGTAGGTTAATGTACAGCTTGTAAGAAGAACAATCTTTGAAACAGGTGACCACCATTCTTTATTTTAAAAGCAACACCTCAGCTTCAATACTACAAGAACTAACTACCATTCAATTGCTCAAACTAAGAATAGATGATAGATGGTCAGATATAAAAATGAATAATGCCACACTGTAGTAAGGTAAAGAACTTACATTGCAGAGCTGTTAATCGTGACAATGAAACTGCTTAGGCATACGTTTTGGATGTTTGGTAAAAAGAAACCAACATTTTAATTTACAGTGCTTTGTCACTGAGACTAACCATTGCTAGTTGCTCTGTATATTTCCAGTATTTGTCTATTCATTTTTGGTTATAACCTTAAAACATATCTGACTATTAATTTTTGGTTATAACCTTAAAACATTTTCCTAGGAACATGCAATTCGTAAGTATAATGCATATGGGTAGTGGAGTAGCAATTTTATAGTTAAAGTTCAATCAACACTAAAAGTAGACTGTTGAAAGGAGTGAATACAGTCATAGATTTCATTAGTAGAAATAATATCTGGTTTAAATGTTCATCAGATGGTGGTTTCAGAAATTAAAAAAATTACGAAATTTCATTAAGGTGAAGTACCACAAATAACTACCTGGCAGGTAAACATACTGTTTTGGGGCATAGTGATTTTATTTTCTTACTGAAGATTTTAAAATTTTGACATAGTAAAAAATATGTGTTGATGATACTTAAGGGTATTAATTATACATGCATGACTTGTATTTATTACAGGGAATTATTAGAAGGTATACCTGTGTATGATGCTGATGGCAACAGAGTTGGAGAATCTAAAAAGGCAGCAGAAAAGGCCATAGCATTAGTTCTGTTTTCTAGAATTTGTATGGCAGCTCCTGGAATGTGTAAGTGTATTACATTTTAATATTGAAACAAATTTTATTATTCCAGTAATTGTTATAAAACATGTGACATGTAGGGGCCTTGGTGGCCAAGTAGTCTAAGTAGTTTTTTATTCGCTAGTCAGTCAACACTGAAGTTGTTAGTTCAAACCACGCTCTTGTGGTTGCACTTGACTCAAATCTTAATTGACTCAGATTGTCAGTTTTCCTATAGAAGGTCAGGTTTTCTCCGGCACTCCGGCTCCCTCCAACCATAAAAACTGACTGCCACAAAAAAGCCAAAAAGTGGCGCTTAAAAGTGACATAAAACATCAACAATCAATCAATCAATGTGTCATTTAAGAATGATACTAACAAAATATAAAATATATGACATAATTGACATTAAAAAAAAATCATCTCTTTAACAATAGTCATGAGTGCAGTGACACATGCAGGTGAATGAGGCATAGGAGAAGTTTTAAAAGTTCTGTTTATGATGCCCTGGAAAAGGTTATCACAATTAATTGTTTCTATAGATTTGATGAAGTAATTTGGTGTTTTACAGGATCATATGTTAAACTGTAGTAAAGAAGACTGAATCTTTGTCCTGGTCATTTAAATGATCACATAGTGTATTATGACAATGAAGCTTTTATTTGTAAATCTCATAACTGTATTGTGAAATTGTGATAAAATAGATATGTAGAAATATTTTTTTATTTTACAGTAACCCCACCATTTATAATGCATGCTCTGGAAAGCAAAGCTTTCATGAAGGTAAGTTAATATGACTTTTATATGTGATAAAAAAGCGTTTTTCATAAATTATGTGAACCAACACTAACTTACTCCACAGACTAGTTTGACATCTTTTTTCATCTGCTCTTCAAAAAAGTACAATTTGTTAAGCTCAGTCAATTATTGAAATAGCATCATGTGCAATATCATTTTCATATTCTATTTATAGTTGTGTTTCTCATTTGAGGTGCATAATAGTCCATTTGCCAATTTGATTCTGTTATTACACACTTTTTACACGAATTATCTCCCTTTGTCACCTGTAGACTGGTTCTATACCGGACAAAATTGGCTATTGCCAATGCAAAGCATGATGAATTGAAAGTGATGTATCGGCGGTTTACTCACTTTTCATGAAAAGTAATTTCTGATGTCAAAAGTATTAAGCTGAACAACAAATTAATGTAATTAAAAGATTTGAAAACATTAAAGATTACTCACATTACGCACAGGTAAATTTTCTCTTTCTGCTAGCTCTCCATTGTAAATAAAAATTAGTGTCTCTCATAAGGGAGACAACATTTAAAATAGGGATCTCTAAACACAGGGTTAATAACAGTAATTGGCAAATGGAGTATAAGGGATATTGGCCAATATAATTTTCTCTGAAGTTGGGAATATTTTTTAAAGTTATAACTAGAATGACTATGAAGTACTGATAGCATGATAACAGCTCCAGAATATGAGCTGCATAGATTTTAATTTAGTATTTGACCTTCAAATTAGAGCATGTTTTTCGTTCAGATATTATTGCAAAGCTGTTATATTGTAAATGGCTAAATCTCTTTTAGCTGATCCATATATATTTTAAATTCAAAAAAATAAATTAAATACAAATTACTCCATCTATGTGTATGCATATTTCATCTATTTATATGTAAATGCTTATATAATAAACTGCAGTCAAATTTTTAAGGTGCTTATCATATTCTTGCAATTGTAAAAAAATATATATACATAAATATCTAGAAATTGGTTGCGGTGGGAGTTAACTACCCTTATATCTAATCAGTTGGTGCTGCATTTCATTTTATGCAGCTAGAAACACCATGTCTATTTAAAGGGGAATAATCCTTACATAAATTGATTGTCTCCCATATTAATTTCTCTTCCATGTGTTCAGTGTTCTATTGTGATGTATTTTATTTTATTATTTCATTGTTATAATACAAATCATTGTAATCATTGTATGAAATTTATAACCCACAAGGGTCCATAATTGGATTATTAAAGTATTCTTATTCTTATTCATATTCTTTAATATTGTGATTCAACTGATTCAATATAAGAGCAACGAAATGTTTATAAAATATAATTTTGATTGTTCTGTAATGATGACAATTATATGTACTACAGATTTATGAAGTAAGAAAAGGGAAACTTATGTAAAAAATCAAATAAACACATGAATTTTCAGTCATATTATTTTGTTTTCTTTACAGCCATGGTTGAATGCTCCAGTGCAAATTGGACTTGTAGGATTTTTGTAAGTTATTGCGAACCCTATGATAGTTTTCCATAGATTCACCTGCAAGTAACCTCTTGATTCAATCTTTTGCAAGTTCTATTGTCCCATCTAACAAATACAATAGCTTTTGTTCTCTGTGAAGTTTATTCAACAGGACCTTTAAATTTTTTCCAAGAGAAATCTATCACTCATTGATTAATTTACCTGAACAAAAAATTGAACTGTCAATGATGAAAATACATGTACAAATAAGGAATTACAAAACTGCATGTGATGTTGTATTTATTCAATATCAATAACACATTTTCAATTTGTTTGATATAAACACTGATTTAAAAATTAAAAGTTGATTTCTGATCAAATTTCAATATTTTACCTATTAAAATTAGCTTTTTTAGTGTGTTCACAATTAAAATTTGAAAACTATAATGTTTAAATTAAGATCTTCATAAATGTATTCTTTATAACTGAACAACCACAAAAAAAACATGCATATTCTTTGGAACAGTAGTAAAAAAAAATCAGAAATAAACTTTTTATAATTGAATCAGTGTTTATATTGAACAGATTGAAAATATCTATACTATTAAACGAGAAGACCTCATTTTGGGTGTCGCTTCTCTTCTTTCCACAATACATTAATCAACACGCCTCTGTTTCATATAGGTACAGTGCATAGTCGCATTTGTCATCCATTTATGTGATTATTCAGATTGAGTTATTTTGGGAGAAAAACGAGAAAAAAGGCATCCGGATATTGTCCCGTCATTGGACGAAATTTTAAGTCAGATTAGACTTCCGGTTTGCGTTTTTCTGTACACTTTGAACATACATATACTACGAATAAAGTGTATTTTAATTCTATCTGCTATCATTTTCAAGTTAACTATCCACGGCGGTCACAGAGTTTATTAAATGGAGAGGGTCTGTATACTATATCAACTGACCACCATGGATCGATTAGTAAACTTGGAATTGAAAGTAAATACACTTTATTTATATAGCAATGAATGTTCATAATATACAGATAAGCGCTAAAATTATTCATGTGAACTTTTGATACCTTTTTTGAAATTCTCCAGTCATTAAATCTTTTACAAAATTCATTTATTACAACAACAAAAAAAAGATGTAGTATGATTGCCATGTTGAGACAACTCTCCACAAGAGACCAAAATGACACAGAAATTAATAACTATAGGTCACCGAACGGCCTCCAACAACGAACAAAGCCCATACCGAATACTCAGCTTTTAAAGGCCCCGAAATGACGATGTAAAACAATTCAAACGAGAAAACTAGCGGCCATATTTATGTACAAAAAATGAACGAAAAACAAATATGTAACACATAAACAAACGACAACCACTGAATTACAGGTTCCTTACTTAAATGTTCATAACATACTAAATGTATGTTCATATTGAAATTGATAGAAAACCAAAAATTGGGAATTTTGGAAATGAAGAAGGAGGGATAAAAAAAAACATTTTCCTGTCCCCAATAACCTATGACTTATGATACATTTGCTGAAATTCTCCAGTCATTCAATATTTTACAAAATTCTTCCAACAGCACTTTACATACTTTAAACTACGGTCTGAATGCCCGCGATTTCGCGGGTGTGTTCTAGTATTATTTAAAATTGAATAAATACTGTATCACATGCAGTTGATGCAAGTTTATACATGTTTTTCAATCATCAAAGAGGATATTATTTTGGTCAGGTAAATTAATCAATGAGTGATAGATTTCTCCTAGAAGAAATTTAAAGGTCCCAAATGAATAAACTACACAGAGAACTAGGTCTTTCCTGTAAAAGTGATGTTTTCGTAATGTACTTTGTACGACCTTTCGTTCGATATACGACAAGCATACCTTCTGAAACTTTTTCGCTTTTAACACTTAATGACCTCATCCGCCTACATTTTTGTGATCGGAATTATGATATATGTAACATAGAGTAGATGAGCTTTCATTTGATATGCGACAACGCCATGTTTAAGAAAGTTTGATTTTTGCACTTAATAACCCTATCCAACTAATTTTTGGAGGTCGGGAATTTGAAATATGAAATGTACGCTTTATGTTCTTTCATTTGATATGCGACAACCTTACCATCTGAGAAATCTGAATTTTGCACTAAATGACCCCACCCTTCCACCTGGGATGAAAAAGAGGTTTAAAATTTTCATTTTTAAATAGAGTTTATTGAGACCTTCAATTTGATATATCAGATGACCCCATTTGACAAAGTGCCAAAAATGATGCAATATCAACGATATAAATAGAAGTTATGAAACTTATAAAGTCAATGCAAAACATGAAAATTTCAAATTGATTTTTTTGGGTGTTTTTTTCAATGGAATGTTTTTGGTATTTGTTCAAACATATAACTATGTTAACTTCTTTAATTTCTTTAACATTTTAAGTGGTAAGCTTTTGTTGATTCAGAAATACATGCCGCTGCTTGCAAAATTTCAAACTGCATTATCTCTAAAACGACAATAGATATCTCAAATCTGTTAAATGATAAATGATCTACAGTTAAAGGACAACATTATAGAAAAAGAATTTGGACAATTTCAAAGTTTACCAAGGTTGCAATTAATTATCAAATAAATGATGCAATACCAAACTTGAGAACCGAAAGTCGTAGAGACATGGGACTATCACCATTCAACTCAGGACCACTTGACCTTTCAAATATCATAAGGTCAAGGTCATAGTATAATGTGAAGGTCAAGGTGAAATGTCGACATGACCTGACATTGACCTCAAATTGAAGGTCTTGAATTACTGATCATCTTTGCAGTTTATAGTAGGTTAATATCTGTTACTTTTAAAAAGATATACACACAATACTATACTTTTACAAATCATCCCGTTGTAACTTTTGAACAGACAGTCGGACACTTTTGACCTCAGTGTATAAAATGTAGAGCTCGTCGAGAGGAACATTTTATACGCTGTAAGTATGCAGCAAACTCTTATCGTTTTCTTAATATGCAAGCTTGAAATTGCAGCGTAATTTTTTTTTGCACTTAGTGACCTTTGACCTTGGGTGCAAATTAAAGGTCACATGAACTTAAGATTATTGGTGTAGGTCCCAAGTCTTTACAACTTCCGGTTCTTGAGATACAATTTTTCAAAAATTGTGTATATTTTTTCAAGGGAAATAGCTCCTTATAAGGGTTAACAACAAAATGATTGTATATGTTTATTATCATTGCCATCTGGTCTTGTACATGTTGCCGTTTTCAAATCGATTCTATCTTGAACACTTTTTGAGAAAAATGTAAAAGAAAGAAATTGCTTCAAGGGGACGTAACTCTCATAGGGAATGATGAAATCCTTAGCAGCCTCATATGGTAACACATCATGATGAGATCTAACTATTGTCCAAATAAGGTCATGATATCTTTAAAAACAATGAGGGGGGGGGGGGGGGGGGCCATGTCGAAAAAAAACAATAAAATGGAGATAACTTCTTAAGGGGATGTTGAAATCCTACACAGCCTCATCTGGTAATACTTCATGATGAGGTCTACCGATGGTCCATATTTGGTCTTGATAACTCCAATAGAAACGAGGGGAGGCCATGTCAAACAAATGCTGGATGAAAAAAAAAAAAAACTAGTATCTCAATTGTTAGTAAAACAATTGAAAGGTCTTTCCTGTAAAAGTGATGTTTTCGTAATGTACTTTGTATGACCTTTCGTTTGATATACGACAAGCATACCTTCTGAAACTTTTTGCTTTTTACACTTAATGACCTCATCCGCCTACATTTTTGAGATTTGAAGTATGATATATGTAACACAGGGTAGATGAGCTTTCATTTGATATGCGACAACACCATGTTCTAAAAAGTTTGATTTTTGCACTAAATAACCCCATCCAACTTATTTTTGGAGGTCGGGAATTTGATATTTCAAATGTACACATCATGACCTTTCATTTGATATACAACAACCCTATCGTAAAAGAAAATTTATTTTTTGCACTCAATGACCCCATCCAACCTATTTTGGGGGGACGTCAATTTGAAATTTGAAATGTACACTTTATTTTCTTTCATTTGATATGGGACAACCTTACCATCTGAGAAATTTGAATGTTTGCACTAAATGACCCCACCCTTCCACCTGGGATGAAAAAGAGGTTTAAAATTTTCATTTTTAAGTAGAGTTTATTGAGACCTTCAATTTGATATATCAGATGACCCCATTTGACAAAGTGCCAAAAATGATGCAATATCAACGATATAAATAGAAGTTATGAAATTTACAAAGTCAATGCAAAACATGAAAATTTCAAAATGATTTTTTGGTGTTTTTTTAAATGGAATGTTTTTGGTATTTGGTCAAACATATAACTATGTTAACCTCTTCAATTTCTTAAACATTTTAAGTGGTAAGCTCTTGTTGATTCAGAAATACATGCCGCTGCTTGCAAAATTTCAAACTGCATTATCTCTAAAACGACAATAGATATCTCAAATCTGTTAAATGGTAAATGATTTACAGTTAAAGGACAACATTATAGAAAAGAATTGGGACAATTTCAAAGTTCACCAAGGTCACAATTAATCATCAAATATATGATTTAATACCAATCTTCAGAACCGGAAGTCGTTGAGACATGGGACTATCACCATTCAACTCAGGACCACTTGACCTTTCAAATTTCATAAGGTCAAGGTCATAGTATAATGTGAAGGTCAAGGTGAAATTTCATCATGACCTGACATTGACCTCAAATTGAAGGTCTTGAATTACTGATCATCTTTGCAGTTTATAGTAGGTTGATATCTGTTACCTTGGGCTTATTATATAAAATGTAGAGCTCGTCGAGAGGAACATTTTATACGCTGTATGTATGCAGCAAAGTTTTATCGTTTTCCTAATATGTAAGCTTGAAATTGCAGCGTAATTTTTTTTTGCACTCTGTGACCTTTGACCTTGGGTGCATATTAAAGGTCACATGAATTAAAGATTATTGGTGAAGGTCCAAAGTCTCTACGACTTCCGGTTCTGGAAATACAATTTTTCTAAAATTATGTACAATTTTTTAAGGGGAATAACTCTTTATAAGGGTTAATAACAAAATGATTGTACATGTTCATTAACATTGCCATCTGTTCCTGTACATGTTGCCGTTTTTAAATTGATTCTATCTCTTATACGTTTTGAGAAAAATGCAAAGGAAAGAAATTGTTTCAAGGGGATATAACTCTCATAGGGGACGATGAAATCCTATTCAGCCTCACATGGTAATAAATCATGATAAGATCTACATTTTGTCCAATTAAGGTCATGATATCTTTAAAACCAACGAGGGAGGGCCATGTTGAAAAAAATCAATAAAAGGGAGATAACTCATAAAGGGGATGATGAAATCCTTAACAGAGTCATTTGGTAATACATCTTGGTGAGGTCTATCGATGGTCCATATTTGGTCTTAATAACTTCAACAGAAACAAGAAGCGGGCATGTCAAAAAAATGTTGGAAGAAAAAAAAGAAAAAAAAGAAAAAAAAACATTAGGAAAACAATAAGGTCTTTCCCATGTAGGGGAAAGACCTTAAAAAACAGGAGAAAAACAATAAGGTCTTTCCTCGTGGAGAGGAAAGACCTTAAAAAAACATTAGAAAAACAATAAGGTTTTTCCCATGTAGGGGAAAGACCTTAAAAAAAAAAACAGGAGAAAAACAATAAGGTCTTTCCTCGCGGAGAGGAAAGACCTTAAAAATAGCTATTGTATTGATTCAATGGGACAGGTAAACTTACAAAAGTTTAAATACCTTGGTCAAGAGCAGACCATTCTGTGGTAAGTTTCCATTTGGTTCGCAATAAATCTGAACTAATTCTTTATATGAATAAATCATCTGCTCGATATATATGATACTTTTTTTTCAAACTTTTTTGTTTAAAATATGTGATCAATCTTTATATTTTGACTGACAGCTGATAATGTAAAGTAACAGTTAGCATAAATCCTGATAATCAGTATATATTGAGTACACAACTAGTCATTACAATTTCATTTTATATTTGTTTTGCTGTTAGATAAAAACTAGATACTTTATTTTTGTTTATTTTTAGTTTGTTGTTTGCCACTCCATTGTGTTGTGCATTGTTTCCACAGAAAAGGTATGTTATTTTGTCACATCTGACATTTATTTAAATCTTATATTATTTATTATGACACACTGATAATTTATTTTCTAATTGAAAGATGGTTATGACAGTTATGTAAAATTTCACTCAATCAACTTAGCAAATATATAAATAAATAACATAAAGATTATACTCCAAATATGTAAAAGCATTTTTGTTTTTGTTTTCAAACTTTTTGTCTTTGTTTTAAAATAAGAAGCTGTAATAACACGATTTTCTATACCTATTCAGTTTACTTATGGTGAGTTATCTCCCTTACATATAATTGATTCCTTTAAAAAGGGACATTTATAAACATCAATCTGGGGAAAATGAAGAAAATGAAGTAACCTGACCATGCAGATACAATGTTGCTGAATGAAGAGAAACATTGAATATTTTGTCCCATATTTTTTATATATTTTTGTATTGCCTGATTTCTAAAATAGGAAGTGTATAGCAAATGGAAAGTCTCTCTGTCTCTATTTTGTATGTGCAACTGCTGCTACTTCATATTTTATTTCTTCATTCAAATGACTTTGGTCCAATTTTGACATGACATGGACATTGTCATACACACAATGTATACAGTACACATTTATAACCAACTCCTAAACCTGTGAAAATATTCCTGATTTTTCTCTCGAAATCTTTTAACTTTTTATGCCATTCGTCTTTGCTAGCCAAGGATAGCAGGAATATATATTTATGAGGTACCGATTTCCGTGTCCCAGATGTAACTGCTTCCATTCAATCAAAAAGGTGCCTATAAGATAGTCATGTGTGAATGTAGAAAATGTAAACACTAGTCTTTACTTCAAAAGATATGGTAATATATAGTGACTCTTTTAGAATACTTTATCGACCAATTGAAGTTCTGGGTAAATTGATTTGCTATATAAATACAGAACAGAACAGAACATATTTTATTTCCAATTAAGGGCCCACAAGGGGCATACAGAGTATACATGAATAAGGCAAAAGAATATTGATTTGCATAGATACATAGATACAAACATTTTTTTTTACATACAGTTACAATACAATTACTAACTCATATTCACTTTAATAAATTTACCAACAGCATTAAGGACCTGATTGTCTTCACAGTTTAATAAATAAATAAATTTATGCTGATTATCAAGTATAAAAAAATTTGGAATTCTTTGGCAAACAAAGTCAAAGAGAGCATCTCTATCTGATTTAAAATTTTCACAGTTAGTTAAAAAATGGATTTCATCTTCAACACAGCCAGAGGAGCATTTTTTGCAAATTCTTTCATTTCGTGGAATATTTGAAAAACGACCAACTTCAATTTGAAGCTTATGAGCAGAAATACATAATTTGCATATAGATCTTCTAAAATCAAAGTTCTTAATTAAAGAAAGATAATTTTCATAACCAAAATTCTTAAATTTCACATAGTTAAACAGTTTTCCATCAGAAGCTTTATTTTGGCTAGCATACCAATTGCTAATATATTAGTGTGAATTAATTTACTAGATATGTTTAAAAATTTATATTGTCCGAAATGTTTTACTTCTTGTTTAATTTCAAAAACTTCTAATACTTTTTTAACAAATGAGAACCAAGAAGTTATGTTAGATTTGTGAAGCTCTTGGCTGCATTTATAAGCATCTTTCAATAGACTGAATTCAGTCGTAAGATTTTCAAATCTATACCAGTATTTTACAATTGACTTTACAATATCATAATGTAAGGGAAAATGTCCCAGTTCTGATAATACAGCAAAATTGACACTCCTTTTGTGTACACCAAGTATAAATTTAGAAAATTTAACATGGAGATTCTCACACTTAAGATTTTTAAAAATATTTTCAAGATTAAATAAGGAAGACTGTAATTTATTACAAGAGACATTATAACCTCCCCATACCTCTGAATTATATAACAGAATGGGTTTAAGGGTATGATCAAAAATATGAACACAAGATTTTATTCCAGGAGACAAATTGATCCTTTCTAAGTTTATAGTAGGCCTTAAGAGCCTTATTATAAAGTTCAGTTTTAGCTAGATGAAAACTTCCAGATGCAGTAAAGTGAACACCTAAATATTTGTAATGAGCGACACAGTCAATAAAGTTATTCTGCAGTCGAAAATTCTCCTGAATTTTCCTTCCAGCCTTATTAAAAATTATGACTTTAGTCTTTCTAATATTAACTTTCAGGCACCAGTCAGCACAATATTTTTCTAGCTGATCAAGTCTACTTTGAAGCCCTGTGGCTGATGTTGACATAATCACAATATCATCCGCATACATCAAACAATTTAATTTCTCTGAGTTTAGGGAAACTGCATCCAGACAGGAGTCAAGATAAGATGGGAAGTCATTTATAAAAATTTTAAATAATGAAGGACTCAAGTTGTCTCCTTGTCTTACACCTAATTTAATGCTAAAAGGGTCAGTGAGAGAAGCTCCAACTCTTACACATGCTTTACTATTATTATACATATCTGATATAGTATTATAAAATAGAGTACCAACTTTCATATTAATAAGCTTCAGTTTAAGACCTATATGAATTACACTGTCGAATGCTTTGCGAAAGTCTACAAAACAAGTATATAGTCTACCCTCTTTACTGTGACAGTATTTGTCTATCAGTGTTTTCAAAATAAATATATGATCTGAAGTTCTGGCATTTTTTGTAAAGCCAATCTGAGAATTATGAATTAAGTTGTTTTGGTACAAAAATTTGTCAAGTCTTGTATTCAAAATATTGTTAAAAAGTTTACCAATTGTACTAGTAATTGTTATACCTCTATAGTTAGATGGATCACAAGGATCATCTGATTTAAAAATTGGCGAAATAAAACCATCAGCCCAAATCTTTGGGTACACACTATTCTTGAGGCACAAATTAAATAATTTATATAAGCAACCTATCAAATATGACTGACTATATTTTTTACATTTCATTTGAAATCAAATCAGGTCCACAGGCCTTGCCTGATTTTAAGCTCGCAATAGCATTAGAAATTTCTTTTTTACTAATATCATTATCTAAATCATTAAAAACTAAAAAAAAATCTTTGTCATTCAGGATCATTTCCAACTGGTTAAGTCGTGAATAAAATGTGTTATCAATTGCAGTGTGAAGATTACAGAAGTGATTGGCCCATGTATCAGAATCAATTTGTGAAGAGCAGTTTTCGTTTTTGCTATCCTGAATGTCATTTATTAATTTCCAATACTGCTTAGGGTTTTCTACTCTAAGAGTATCAATTTTTTGTAGCATGGAATTGATAAATTGCTTATATTTATCTTTTCTACATTTATTATAGATTCTAAAATATTTATAGTATCTGCCTTTAATAACAGGATTTGAATGCTTGATTATAAATGTAATAAGTATATGAACTTTTCTTTTACAGTTCCATGCGTATAAACCATATTGAAAAAGAACTGCAAGAAAAACTTTCCGCATCAAGTCCACATGATTGTGTCTACTTCAACAAAGGGCTTTAATAACAATTTTAGACTTATTGTTTATAAAATAGCTGAGTTACAACTGAAGCATAATGTGTGATAACTGATATGCCAAAATGATATTTTGATGTTGATTGTTGAAACTGAGTACTAGGAGATGTGACTGTCATTTAAATAGCTTAGTACATGAATAGTTTTTGTCTTGGTACAAAATGTATAATGATTAACATGCTTTTTTGTAATACCAAGAGAGTAAATTAATGATTTTCAGTCTTTTAATTCAATTTTCTTGCATTTTGATTCATCTGTCATTATCAGTTTTAAAAATATTTAAATTTAACCAAAAAAAATCAAAATCTCAATGCTCTAAATAAAATTGCATTGCTTTAGATGAATATAAAAAAGGTAGTGATTCAGGGTTTGTGTTTGTTGTGGCTTTAATCATACTTACAAAGATGCAGTTATAACTGTTATTAAGAAAATGAGCATGATATTTAAGAATAGATAATCATTAATTTACATTCTCTTCTTGCCAAGATTTGTTTTTATTTTCAAGATTGTTATTTGCAATCAATTGAATCTGACAGAACAAACTTCAAAATTTTTAACAAATACTGGAGGTCTGGCATCTCAAGAAATTTTTCTACCAAAATATCTGGTAAAGAAATGTTAGTTTGTAGTTTATAATTACTGGTACTCTCAATATGCATTTGCAATATATTTCAATTGCAGTTTTACAATTAAAATCATACATGTATATACAAATTCGAGTTTAGATATGAGAATATACTGCAAAAAATCCTTTCCACATCGTACTGGTACCTTCTTTTTATAATTTTGCAAACATCAAATAGACATACAATTATAAATTTATGGTTTTGGTTTTCCGCAATGTCTAATCTGACAAAGACATGCAATCTACACAAATTATTTCAACCTATTCACAGCTTATATGCCAACTTATGCTTGATGTTCTGTAACTGTTAAATATTACATACATAAACTCAATATCCTGTAACTATTATATTAACAGAATTATGATAAAATAATAGCCATTGATGAAATTTATTTAGCCTTCATTTTTTGGAAGGAGAAATAGATCTAGTCTTAAAAATTTCATAAGATGTCTTAGAAAATTATATTTGAGACGAAATATGGAGGAACAGATTTATATTGTCTTATTTTGTAAAAATTTTACTGTATTTATGTTTTTGATAGTTTGCATTGGTATATATATATATTATATTTTGATTTTTAAATTTAAGGTTGAGGGAACTGACTGAAAAAAATTTAAATACTGCACAAGAAGACCTCTAGAACATAAAGTCATAAATTTACTATATAAAAAGAGTCAGTTATCAAGCGATTGTCAATCATACCATTCTTTTTTTATATTCAAATTTCTGAATTATTTTTTAAAGATAATTCTTATTAAAGATTGATGTGCTTGATTCACAAATTTTCAAATGTCATTCTTTTAGTTTACATTAAAGGAAATCAGTTATTGTAAATATGAAGGTTTTTTTTCTTGATGAAAGCAGCAAGACTACTCAGTGTTCCCATTTACAATCATTACGAAACTGGTGTTCCTTGTCAATTTTAAGATTGAACTCAAACACACCTTGCCAAGAACTGGATTCAAACTTACAACATAAATTGACAGGTTTAATATCTCTGAAGATGAACTACTTAGACCATTTGATAACCATGCTCCCCAGTGAATGATGTTTTTTCATTAAATTTTGTAATGTTTTTAACACTATTTTTTATATGACCGCAAACATTTTTTTGGGATCGTATAATGGTATGATGTCGTCGTCTGCGTCGTTGTCCAAAGACAAATTTGGTTTCCGGACAATAACTTTAGTTTAAGTGAATGGATCTCTTGAAATTCAATAAGAAGGTTCAATACCACAAATGGAAGGTTGGGATTGATTTTGGAAATTATGGTCCCAAGGGTTTATGAATTAAGGCCCAAAAGGGGCCCAAAACAAGCATTTTTCTTCTTTCTAAATAAAAACTAGTGTATAAGTATTTCTATTGCTGTGACATTGTACCACAGTGTTAAATACCACAAGTAGAAGGTTTGGATTCATTTTGGGGGTTATGGTGCCAACAGTTTAGGAATTAAGGGCCAAAAAGGGGCCAAAATCAAGCTTTTTTGTAGTTTCTGTACAATACCTTGTGTGTAAGTGTATGGATCTTTCTGACATTGTACCACAAGGTTTCATATCACAAAAGGAAGGCTGACATTAGTTTGGGAGTAATTTTCCCATTTATGCAAAAATTAGGGGCCAAAAAAGGACCAAAAACAAGCATTTTTCTAGTTTCAAGACAATAACTTGTGTTTAAGTGTATGGATCTCTCTGAAATTGTACTACAAGATTCCATACTACACAGGAAAGGCTGGGAGTAAGTGTGGGGGTAATTGCTCCAAGGGGGGGGTCAACCCCTCAAAAAAATTTTCTCAAAAATTTGTCAAATTCAAACTTTTGAAAAGTTTCAAGAAGATATCTTTAATTGCACATTATTGTACAATAGATTCGTAAGAACAGGAAATATGTTTTGTGTCAGAAACCTATATTATGTCAAAAATTTGATCACAATCCAAATTCAGAGCTGTATCAAGCTTGAATGTTGTGTCTATACTTGCCCCAACTGTTCAGTGTTGGAATTTTGCGGTCGTATAAAGCTGCACCCTGCAGAGCATCTGGTTGAATTTGTTACTATTAGGATTTAAAGCATTGCAGTTTTAGACTTGTATTTAATTCATTAGAATTCATCATTACAGTATTAGCAATTATTATTGTTCAAGCATATTAAATTTTTATTTGTGTTAAATTAAGAGCTTTCAATTTGACTGTATAGTCCTGGAACTAGATCTGAATTGTGAAGCTCTGTGCTCATTTAAAGTACTTGACTTTTTATCAGAATGCTATTTCTAATTTAAACATGAATGTGAAATTCTGATTGTTTTCATCATTGCTTGGTGGAAAAATTTGTAGAAAAATCTTGTTTGATAAATCAGTATTGGTTCCATTCATGTAATCTTATGAATTGTATTAAGCAACAAAAGAAGTCTGAAATGTTCAAAAAATTATTATATTTTTCATATGATAAATGGAACATTGTTTTTTTTCATTAAAAAATTGAAAATAATCAGATAGAAAATCATGCTAGTCTTGTGACCATATTACGATTTCTGTTCAGAATATTATTCAGAAAGTCTGAATTTGTATGACATTTATTTTGATAAATAATATGAAAAATCTTTGAATTTTTATCTACAATTCATATTTAGACAGAAAATATACACTTTTCAACACTCACACTTATGTATGAAACACTTTTCATGTTTGATAATAATTGATATCTTCACTGATACAGTTGTTGCTGTTGATAAATAAAATTGTTTTAATTTACATTAGTTTTTTAAAAATCCATGAAATGAGGTCAAGGTCAGGTGAACTTTGTCTGATTGCCATGTAGACCTTGCAAGGAAGCGTTATACCAAATAAGGGAGCTACCATTTGATTTTTATGGGGGGGCTAGGATGAAAAATTTTGTCCTGCATTTTTTTTTAGTTGTAATCTCTGTCCTGCCTTTTTATTTTTCACTCTATTCGGTCCTGCCTTTTTTTTATAAGTTTATCCTGACTTTTTTTTACCTAAATTCTCATCCTGCCTTTTTTTTTACTCAAAACTCCTGTCCTGCCTATTTTTTTCAAATTTCATCCTAGCCCCCCCATAAAAATCAAATGGTAGCTCCCTAAGTTATCTTATAAATCATAATAAGTAGTGTTGTCAAATAGCATACTTTTGCCTTACTGTTTACTCGGATAATTGTTCAACGATTAACCGGTTAACCGGTAGTTTAAGTTGATGTTTGAAGGCCTTATCTATAGTACCCTACACATAGATATAAAAAGATGTGGTGTAAGTGTCAATGTGACAACTCTCCATCCAAGTCATAAATTTACATTTTTATAGTATGATGAATTGAAGCTTGTCCTTTGGCATTATAAGGCTTGTCTGTGAGGATTCCTGGCGACGTTTTACTATTAATAATACTATACATCGTATCAACTATGACGTTTGTACTTACTTTTTGTATTAAATTCAGATTGAAAAATTAAAAAAAACTTCTTGATTGTGTAGAATTGAATATGTCTGAAACAAATGATTCTTTTATTTTCACTTGTTGTCTCCGAAAATAATGTGGAGTGTTTCAATTTAAAATATTTAATATAAAAAAGAAGATGTGGTATGATTTCCAATGAGACAACTGTCCACAAGAGACCAAAATGACACAGAAATTAACAACTATAGGTCACTGTACGGCCTTCAACAATGAGCAAAGCCCATACCGCATAGTCAGCTATAAAAGGCCCAAAAATGACAATGTTAAACAATTCAAACAAGTAAACTAACGGCATTATTTATGTAAAAAAATGAACGAAAAACAAATATGTAACACATAAACAAATGACAACCACTGAATTACAGGCTCCTGACTTGGGACAGACACATACATACATAATGTGGCAGGGTTAAACATGTTAAAGGGATCCAAACCCTCCCCTTACCTGGGACAGTGGTATAACAGTACAACATAAGAATGAACTTTTAAAATCAGTTGAAAAAGGCTTTACTCATCAGATGGACAAAAATACAAGTAGACTTGGCGGGGTACTTAAGCATGTTCCTTGTACTATCAAGTATACATTGATTACATTCACAATTATTTAGTTAGCTTTTCATTTAAAGTATGACAAAGCCTTGCACGACGAAAGTTGCATTTTCAGATGTAGGTCTACACAATATTCGATCAAAATTGAAATAATGAAGTAAATCGTAAAATTCTATCAAATTATTGATTTAAAGTTACTGTTAAAAAACATGTATACTAATTATGTTTCCTTAAGATCTTGCCCAGACTGATAAACATGTTCTAATTAATTTTATATTTTTGAAATTAACAAATCAAATCAAATCAAATATTTTATTGTCATATAAACTTTACAGTTTGTGACTAACATATATTAACACAATAAACACAATAAACATATATACATATTAAACATACACAATAACAACAGCATCAAAATTTATAACAACAAACAAGCTGTTAACCCTTTCCTCCATAATGACGCCTTTGACGCCACCCCCTTTACTCCATAATGACGCCTTTTGACGCCTGTGTAGTGCCTCAGTTAAAACATTCTCCTACGAAAAGTCTGTATTAGACCTAATAAAAATTTGTATCTAATTTAAAAAGGATATTCATGAGAATATACGACTGAAATTTCATTAATGAAATATTTGTTTTCCCAATGCATTAAGACTTTAAACCTGACGAATTTTTTTATATTGAAAAAATCCTATGCAAATCAAGTATGTTAAAAAAAATCTATGGAGGAAAGGCATTTTTATTGGTACAAATATTACACAAAGTATAAAAAAAAATTAAAAGGACCATAGAACATGTAGAATCTGAGATGTCAACGTTTTTTCTTGGTAGAAAACCAATATCTTATTATTCTAAGTCAATTTGCACTTTCAAAAGGCAGAGATTATGAATAACTATTGAAAAACACTTCAATAAAATTGAGAATGGAAATGGGGAATGTGTCAAAGAGACAACAACCCGACCATAGAAAAAACAACAGCAGAAGGTCACCAACAGGTCTTCAATGTAGCGAGACATTTCCGCACCCGGAGGCGTCCTTCAGCTGGCCCCTAAACAAATATATATTAGTTCAGTGATAATGAACGCCATACTAATTTCCGAATTGTACACAAGAGACTAAAATTAAAAGAATACAAGACTAACAAAGGCCAGAGGCTCCTGACTTGGGACAGGCGCAAAAATGCGGCGGGGTTAAACATGTTTATGAGATCTCAACCCTCCCCCTATACCTCTAGCCAATGTAGAAAAGTAAATGCATAACAATACGCACATTTAAAATTCAATTCAAGAGAAGTCCGAGTCTGATGTCAGAAGATGCAACCAAAGAAAATAAACAAAATGACAATAATACATAAATAACAACAAACTACTAGCAGTTAACTGACATGCCAGCTCCAGACTTCAATCAAACTGATTGAAAGATTATGATTTCATCATATGAATATATCAGGCACAATCCTTCCCGTTAGGGGTTTAGTATCATACTATCATAACATATATGAGAAGAACATAACCCGTGTCATGCCAACAACTGTTTTTTTAATAAATGTGTTTAGTTCCGATGCAAAGACCCTATAAGTGAATCAATATTAACGCCAAAATAAGCAATCTTTAGTGACCTGACAACAGTATCGTAACTATATCCCTTCTTGGTAAGTCTATTTTAAAAAGGTTTTGTTAGTTTCTGAGGTGAATACTGACATTTTTGTGCTTTATAAAGAATATTTCCATAAAAAATTGGATGTGAAATACCTGAACGTATAAGAAGTCTGCATGTTGAGCTATATTTACAAATGATGTCCTTATACCGATGATAATATTTAGTAAATGTTTTGACTAGTTTGTGATATCGAAAACCCTGGTGTAATAATTTTTCAGTAATACATAAATTTCTCTCGTTAAAATCTAAAACATTGTTACATACACGAGCGAATCGTACAAGTTGAGATATATAAACACCGTAAGATGGTGACAATGGAATGTCACCATCTAAAAATGGATAATTAACGATAGGAAATGAAAAATCATCTCTTTTATCATAAATTTAGTATTAAGCTTTCCGTTAGTGATATAGATATCAAGATCGAGAAAAGGGCAGTGGTCATTGTTAGTATTAGCTTTATTTAAAGTAAGTTCAACAGGATAAATTTCTTTAGTATACATACTGAAGTCGTCATTATTGAGAGCCAAAATGTCATCCAAATATCTAAAAGTATTATTAAATTTGTTTATGAGATGTTGTTTCGATGGGTCTTTGCTGATTTTTGTCATAAATTGTAACTCATAGCAATACAAAAACAGGTCCGCAATAAGTGGTGCACAGTTAGTCCCCATTGGAATTCCAATAACCTGACGATATACGGAATCTCCAAAGCGAACAAAAATGTTATCTAGTAAAAATTCAAGGGCATATATAGTATCAAAGCATGTCCAATTGACATAGTTTTTTTGTTTATTGCTACTAAAAAATGACCTAAAAGAGTTTGAACATATATATTCACATTCTGACTTTTTAAATGCTAATTTAATTAGGTGGGTGATTTTTTTCTTAATGAGAATGTGAGGCAATGTGGTATACAGGGTAGAAAAATCAAAACTTTGAACAGATTCAAAATCACCAATATAAGCATGCAATTTATCAAGTACTTCCAAGGAGTTCTTGACACTCCAAAAGTAATTAATTAACAACTAAAAGTACGCAAAAATGTGTCAAATCTAATATTTTCCCCATGAACTTGAACGTGGATATGTCCACTTTTTAAATTTCCTACCGTTTTAACCATTGCATACGGTAGAATTATTGATGGTGCAAAGGAGTCAGTATGTTCGATAAGGTCCTAAAATGGCCCACTTTTTTAGCGTAAATTTCAAATTCGGATTTATTGACCAATATCACGATAAATTATAGCTAATACATTGACTAGATAGGATATATAAAGCCATTTTGTTTAAAATTTTACGTTTCTGCGTTTCATTATGACGTCACAAGTTATACTCATATTGATTTTTCACGAAAAAATCAATGAAAATGGGTAAATTTCCAAAGATTTTTTGACAGGAAACATAGAGCGCATACGTCGACAACAAAGATCTTTTAAAATTAAAAACCAATTGTTCAGAGAACAATTGAAGGTCTTTCCACTGAAAACAATGTATTTTAATATGAAAGTTGTAAAATTAAGTTTAAAATGTCATTTCAATCGTCAACTGATAGGTTATTGTACGCTGATTTCAGAAATATATGGTTTCTATACAATATTTTTTAAATAAGGGAGATAATTTGTTACTTTCGGTTTGAAAAATGTTACTTCCGATAATATTTGAATATTTAATTGACACTGATTCCAAAAAGATCTGGTTCTATATACTTTTTTATTAATAAAGTAAAAAAATAGCTACTTCCGGTTTACACAAGGTCACTTCCGGTTGTTTTTTTCAAGGTTCAATGGTTTGATACCTTTCGCCAAAAGTTTCATGGATATATCATGTATAAATATGAGCTGAAAGCAAAGGTCAAAAACTAGAACGTCAAATTAATCTATGACCTTGAGATCAATTTCAAGGTCATAAACCAAGGACCTCAAATCAAAAGACCATAGGACTTAATTATATTTGGTTAATCAGTTATATCACCATACACGTATTTTTAAATACAAGAGGGGAGAAAACTCACTTTTACGTTCAACGTACCCTTGCAATCAAAATTTACGTGTTACGACATGTTGCAACTAACAATTTAGAAAAAATAATTTGTCGATATCTTATACAGTTTCTGGAAATTAGTGGAAATAAGCCAAATTCAAAAATTGGAATATGACCTTGACCTTTGACCTTGACCTAATTTTTATTTTTTTGGACCAAGGACCTCAAATCAAAAGATCCTTGGTCTTTAGCACTTATGGTTTACAAGATAGAAATGCATATCACTTATATCAAATGCATAAGGGGAAATAACTCTCATATGGAGCGTTCATATCACTTCGGTCAAAATAGGACAAATCATGCGAAGGATATAACGAGCAATTTTGTAAAATAAATTTGTCATAATATTTTACGGTTGCGAAGGAGATGCGCTAACAAGGAAAACAGTGTTTGGGGAGATAACTCCTACAAAGAAAAGTATTCGTTTACGCAGGGTAAATTTCAAAAGCGCATAAACTGTTCGATATCATATACCAAATATCTAAGCGACATATTGCGAAACAAATGTTTATCGCAAGAACAAAATTAGGCGGAAGAAAAAAAAAAAAAAATCAGAAGAAAAACAATAGGTCTTTCCACAGAAAGATTATTTGAATTTTAAGCTTGTTTGAATTTTATTTGAATTTTAAGCTTGTCGACGCCTGCGCTCTACGTTTCCTGGTCCTTTATTTGGTTGAAATCCCGCTGATTTTGTCAAATTTCACCAAAATCCCTTAACTTGACCGTTTTGGAATGTAAAAATCGTTGTGTTAGAATTAAACTTTGACAAAAACAGCTCTGTTCAGGGCCGTAACTAGCTCCTTTTAATACTGAGGCAAAATATATGTTTGGCGAGGTGTCTGCGGGCCGCTTAAGGCCACCAGAAGCTCTGAGAAAAATAACGCAAAATCGTGCATTCTGAGCGTTTCCCGGACTCTTTCTTACATAGAAACGCAAATCATTTTTAGCTATTTTTCGACAATATTCTAGTCTCAAAGCAAAAACATAGATTCATTGTTATTTAAGACATTAAAGTTTTAGGGAAATTCAAAACATTAAAAGACCGATATGTAGGGTGGTCGGTAAAAGTGGTAACCCGAACCCGGACCCGAACCGGAATTTGCCGGAAATTTGCCGAACCGGAATTCTATTTTACATATATTATGATCTTTGCGTTGCGATTTTTTCTACTAACGTTTATGCATTTGATGTATAATTTAATTCTATCTCACGTATGAAAAGATTTTTGTCCAAACATCACTAACAAACAAAAAATTAAGGTTTATTAATTTCCACCTTGGTAAAAGTGGTAACCCGAACTCGGCAACCTATTTTTCTTTATATCTCTGTATTATATAAATTCTTGAATGGACACTCAGACTTCGTTTGAAGAAAATCATCTTTCATATTAAAACACAAAGTTTTTTCCAAGCTGTATAAAACATAACGATTTATTTCATTTCTAAGCGAATAGGTGGAAAACCGAACCCGAAAGGGAGACCACTCGTTTTTTTAATAGAATGCGCAGGAAAATGACGAAATAAAACTGTATCGGATTCCGGATGGACTTTGGTATAAACCCGGGCTCTTGAAAAATTTTAACAACGTCGGTGGTAATAGGACTATTGTCCGAAAAAAACAGTAAAAATAACAAAAAGACAAACAATTAAACTTTTAAATATATAATCAAACAAACAAACAATTAAATAAATAAATAAATAAATAAATAAATAAATAAATAAATAAATAAATAAATAAATAAATAAATAAATAATTTAATTAATTAATTAATTAATTAATTAATTAATTAATTAATTAATTAATTAATTAATTAATTAATTAATTAATTAATAAATAATAAATAAGTAAATTAATAAATAAATATTTATGATAAATATTCCGCCGAATTGTATATTGTGTATAATTATGAATTACTGGAATTACTGGAAATAACAATATAAGAAAAAAAGTTTAAAGAAATTCATAACGGAAAGCTTTCCACCCCTAAACTATTTTATTTTACTTTTTTATCCTACATCGATCTCAGTTTGGTGTTGTCCCTAACGGAAAGTATAAGCATGCATATCGAGGCTATCTTATGATTATATAAGCTGTGATTTAAAAATTGTCACTATGGCAAAACAAAACAGTAAAGCTATACAGAAAAAAAGAAATAATAATTCAGAAAACACAATAATCAACATAGGCCGAAGTTATGGTCCGAATTCGGCATAGGCCGAGTTAACGAGTAGCATCATAATCGCCCCAAAAATTCAAATCAAAATGGAGTTGTCTCCCTTTCGGGTTCGGGTGAACATTTTTTTTAATATCCACGATAAAAAGTTTTCGGCAAAGTTGTAAAAACAATTTTAAGTAAAATATGGAAGATTATTACATTCAGGACATAAAATAATAAAGCGAATTTAAAACACTTAGGTAGAGAAGGTTTGGTTAAAGAAAAACTTTCAGGCTCGGGTTACCACTTTTACCGAGGTGGAAATGAATAAACCTTAATTTTATCTTTGTTAGTGATGTTTTGACAAAAATCTTTTCACACATGAGATAGAATTTAATTATACATCAAATGCATAAAAGTTAGTAGAAAAAATCGAAACACAAAGAGCATAAAATTCGTAAAATAGATTTCCGGTTCGGCAAATTTCCGGCAAATTCCGGTTCGGGTCCGGGTTCGGGTTACCACTTTTACCGACTACCTTATTAAAGTATATTATTCCAAATGTCAAAATAAAGATCACCGTGGGACCTAACTTTAGTTTGTAAATCACTGCATTCTAATTTTGCATCTAGGGTCAGTTTCACAACAAATTTTACGACTAAAGCTGGTTGTAAGTCATGAATAGTTCAGTTTACTTACGATTAATATAGTCTTAAGTTTTTTTGTGAAACAGACTTCTGTGTCTGAAGTTTGGTAAACCTTAGTTTTGCTGCTATATATGTCACGGGCAGGATTCCATTATGATTGGATCCATATCATAGTGACCTGATTTAGTTTATGACCATCCCCTATTATATGATGTATATGAATACTTAGAGTTTGAAAGCCCATGTGCAACGGTTCAAAAGATATGGACCGGACACAAAGCAGACAAGCACAAATCAAACAATGTATTGTTTGAAAACTTGACAGCTCAAATGTCAATGTCAAAATGAACTGATTTAATTTATAAAAAACCACTTGCCATTCAATCATACATCTCGGAACTAAGTGTGTTTAACATCAGTTCTAAAGTTCAAAGCAATGCGTTTTATATTTGAAATCATTGGTTTTTGGATGAACTGTATATATGTATACATGTATAAGTTACCTGATTTAATTCGACACGGTCAACAAACAAGTTGGGACTGATGGACAGACAGACTTAAAATGTGATTCATATATCCTCTTTAACTTTGCTTGTGGTTGTATTAAACATGTAACATAGTGATTTCCAATCTTGACAAAGTTTGTAGGCTGTTAACAAACAGGAGACTATTGTCACTGTTAATGTGACAAAGACGTATACTTTTTACTCTTTATTGTGTTGTTTTCTCTCCCTTTTACTCGTCGAACTTACAAATATTTCATCATATTTTTTTATTTTGCATGGCACACCATCAATTATAGTAAATATTAACACATTAAAGGTCAAATATTTGTTATTATACGTCGACCGTTTTTGTAGAAAGTACCATTTTATCTATAGCAGAGTGAAGACGTCAAAATGACGTCAATTATCGCCAAACCATAAACGATATGCAACTAAGAATCAGAGAGAAGTTATCATAGTATCGTGTAAAAAAAAAATTTGAATTAACTATATTACCAGCTGCTTCAAATAAGATAATAATAATACAAAAGTGTTATTCTTTCAATTTTTTATGAATGACCTGTGACCCAAATCTAAAAAAAATTGCACCATATTTCACTTTTATGACCGGGAAAAATGGAATCTACACATGTTTTTCCTTCGAATGATATATAATATAGCTGTGTGTTAGATAGGTGTATTAAAATATTTTTTTTTTAGGTCTGAATGTCACTCGCCTATATAATAGCATTAAGGCTTAAATATACACAGAAAAAGTCCCATAAAATCTAACTTGAGGAAAACTCAAAATCAGCATTTACAGAAATTAACATTGGAAGTGGAGATAACTCTGCAACAAATTAGTCTTTTTTTTGGGTCAGTTTTTGGTTGATTTTCTTAAAATTCTTGTAAAGTATGATACTTTGATGGGGTTATACGTTCATAATTGACTATATCATATAATCTTCTACTCTTGAAATGTACAAAACTGAAGTGTTATGGGTATTTTTTTTTTGTGCACTTTTCATTAAAGAAATTGCAAATTTGTGGCTATGTGACCATTTTGAAAAACATAATGTGAAAATTTGGTATTGGTTATATCTGTAAATTATATTTGTTCAGCATCTACCTTGTTGATAGAAACTTTAAACCACAAAAAGAAGAATTTATGATTAATAATTTTTATTAAATTTGAGATTCTTTACCTTGACTTGTTAAAAAATCCATAATGGGTCAACTAATGAATTATGGAATCTATGTTGTACACGCCTGGTAAACCATCTAATCTCAACCAAAATGTTGAGACGGAAAAAAGTATTCTGGCACTTCCTGTTGAGTCTTTCTGGTTCAAAATATCCAAAATAAACACAGGGTATGTCGATTTTTCGTCAATTTACTGAAAATCAATGACTTTTTTGTAAAATAGGAGAATGTCATGCCATAGATAAATGATAATTGTAGCTAATATGTCTCTGTTTGGTTCAAAATATCTGAAATTGAAGTCACAATCACTTTTCTCCTACGGATTATCATATTTACTTTCTTTGAATCCGATAAAACTGCTATGATATTAATGACCTAGCAAGAAAATATGTCAATTATTTGTGTTTTTTTTTTATGCTTTACGATAACCACGTCTGTAAATTGCAAAAACATTTTTTGTCAAGCCTATTCTAAGCAGAAAAATGAAAAATTCTAAATGGTTGAGATATAAAGGTACTGGTTGAGTCTTTCTGTCACAATGTTGAGACTTTCTGGTAACTTTGTGTCATAAAGTATATTATTGTTAAAATATTGGCGCTGAGGTTTCAAAGTTCAAATTAACTACGACTAGCAATCCTAAACGCATGCAATATTACTATATAAAGACAAAAACTGCTAAAATAGCTATGCTAAAGTTTAATTTAAATAATTAAATGTAATTTCTGTTGTAAAAATAAAGTTATTTCCCAAAATGAACAACGAAACTTTATCAGTGAGCGGTACTATTCGAGTTTACCTTTTTGCGGTTAACTGATATATATGTTTTTTGTCTGTGGTAAGTTAAAAATCTAAATACTGATACAATTTCAAGAATTGCCGATAGAAAAATGCATGCTTTACAAGTATAAATAAGATTATTTTACAATATTTATTTATTATTATGTTTTAGATGATTTCGATTCCTAAAAGACTTTATTTAATGTCGAAAATGCTTACATTTATAAAGAAATAAAATAGTTAAAAACTATTCAATCGAACAGACCCCCTTTTCTAGGTTTAATTTTTCATACAGGATGACTTCTTAATGGTGGTGATAATCTATTTGTTAGTAAAATATGTCATTTTTGTCATTATATTATTTATCACAAAAAAAATTATCGATTTTTAAACTGCCGCTTTATGCAGTCCAACTTAGCGTAATAACACGTGTTGTATTGAAATGATTATAACTTAGATTGTTTGTTTACAACTGTATTCAGGGCACATCCTTAATATTTGGTAATATTCAGCAACATTTATAGTATACCCAGAGCTCCAGATAAGAATTCACAAATTGGGGTTTTTACCCACCATTTTCTTATGTAATTGGGTGATTAAGTTTTTTATTGCATTATCAATTCAAATTCACCCCTCAAGTTAATATAAAATTGGGTTTTCACCACCAAGATCCTTAATGTATTGGGTTTTTACATCAACACAATATTGAATATTTAGGCAATTTCAACCACAGATGTTTTTCCATCTTAAATATGTTTCTTTCTTTGTATACTGCTAGCTATTTTATTTGGTTTATTCACTGAAGAGCAATTGTAGGTTTAATTTGTGTCCAGTTTCAAACCTTCTGCTAGTTTTGTATTTTCTCACAACTTATATAAACTGTAAACCAGATGCTCTGCAGGGTGCAGCTTTATACGACCGCAGAGGTTGAACCCTGAACGGTTGGGGTAAGTATGGACACAACATTCAAGCTGGATTCAGCTCTAAATTTGGATTGTGATTAAATAGTTGACACAGCATAAGTTTCTGACACAGAAATTTTTAACTTCATTAGACCACATTCATTCTAAGAATGAATGCGGTCTAATGAAGTTAAAACATTTTTTTTGCCTTTGTGCAATTTACTATGCTGTTAAATATTAATCCTCTCAAAAAAATGTTTGAAGAAATTTTCTTTTTATTTATGAAATCTGAAATGAGAAAAAATTACCCCCCCATTTTTTTTCACATCCCCCTTTCCCTTATCCCAAAACTGATCTCAATTCAAATTTCTAATGGAGTTTGCAACAATAACTACTCATTTAAATACATCATAAAATATTAAAATGTAAAATAAAGTGCTTGTTATCACTGAATGGTAAAGATTGTTTTAATTTATCAGTTGGTAGTAAAAGTGAATATACATTGTATATTGTATAAAACAATGATTTAAGTTGATTCAACTACTATTCTGGACAAAGAAAGATAACTCCAATTGAAAATATCTTGCTATTGCACAATACTTTGCAATTGAAAATATTTGCTATTGCACAATAATGTGCAATTGAAGATTTCTTGCTATTGCGCAATACTGTGCAATTGAAAACTTCTTGCTACTGCACAATACAGTGCAATTGAAGATTTCTTGCTATTGCTGAATACTGTGCAATTGAAAATTTCTTGCTATTGCACAATACTTAATATAATAATTTTGGATCCTGATATGAACCAACTTGAAAACTGGGTCCATAATCAAAAATCTAAGTACATGTTTATATTCAGCATATCAAAAAAGCCCAAGAATTCAATTTTTGTTAAAATCAAACTTAGTTAATTTTGGACCCTTTGGACTTTAATGTAGACCAATTTAAAAACGGGACCAAAAATAAGAATCTACATACACATTTAAATTTGGCATATCAAAGAACCCCAATTATTCAATTTTTGATGAAATCAAACAAATAGACTTATTAAAAGGGGATATAGTTATGATACTGTTGTCAGGTCATTAAAGATTGCATATTTTGGATTTAACATTGATTCACTGATAGGGTCTTTGCATCGGAACTAAACACATTTATTTCTAAAAAAACAGTTGTTGGCATGACACGGGTTATGTTCTTCTCATATATTTTATGATAGTATGATACTAAACCCCTAACGGGAGGGATTGTACCTGATATTCATATGATGAAGACATAATCTTTCAATCAGTTTAATTGAGGTCTGGAGCTGGCATGTCAGTTAACTGCTAGTAGTCTGTTGTTATTTATGTATTATTGTCATTTTATTTATTTTCTTTTGTTACATCTTTTGACATCAGACTCGGACTTCTCTTGAACTGAATTTTAATGTGCGTATTGTTATTCTTTTACTTTTCTACATTGGCTAGAGGTATAGGGGGAGGGTTGAGATCTCATAAACATGTTTAACCCCGCCGCAATTTTGCGCCTGTCCCAAGTCAGGAGCCTCTGGCCTTTGTTAGTCTTGTATGATTTTAAATTTTAGTTTCTTGTGTATAATTCGGAGTTTAGTATGACGTCCATTATCACTGTACTATTATGCATATTTTAGGGGCCAGCTGAAGGACACCTACGGGTGCGGGAATTCTCGCTACATTGAAGACCCATTGGTTGCCTTCGGCTGTTGTTTGCTCTATGGTCGGGTGGTTGTCGCTTTGACATATTCACCATTTCCTTTCTCAATTTTAAAGTTTAATTTTTGATCCAGATTTGGACCAACTTGAAAACTGGGCCAATAATCAAAAATCTAAGTACATTTTTAGAATCAGCATATCAAAGAACCCCAAGGATTCAATTTTTGTTAAAATCAAACTAAGTTTAATTTTGGACCCTTTGGACCTTAATGTAGACCAATTTGAAAACGGGACCAAAAATTAAGAATCTACATACACAATTAGATGCGGCATATCAAAGAACCCCAATTCTTCAATTTTTGATGAAATCAAACAAAGTTTAATTTTGGACCCTTTGGACCCCTTATTCCTAAACTGTTGGGACCCAAAATCAAACCCAACCTTCCTTTTATGGTCATAAACCTTGTGTGTAAATTTCATACATTGTAGCTTTCTATTTACTTATACTAAAGTTATGGTGCGAAAACAAAAAATAATGCTTACTTTGGCCCCTTTTTGGCCCCTAATTCCTAAACTGTTGTTACCTCAACTCCCAAAATCAAACCCAACCTTTCTTTTGTGGTCAAATTTCATTGATTTCTATTTGCTTATACTTAAGTTATTATGCCAAAACCAAGAATAATGCTTATTTGGGCCTTATTTTGGCCCCTAATTCCTAAACTGTTGAAACCAAAACTCCCAAAATCAATCCCAACCTTCCTTTTGTGGTCATAAACCTTGTGTCAAAATTTCATAGATTTCTATTCACTTAAACTAAAGTTATAGTGCGAAAACCAAGAAAATGCTTATTTGGGCCCTTTTTGGCCCCTAATTCCTAAAATGTTGGGACCGAAACTCCCAAAATCAATCCCAACCTTCCTTTTGTGGTCATAAACCTCTATTCACTTTTACTATTAAAAGTTAGAGTGCGAAAACTAAAAGTATGCGGACGACGACGACGCAGACGACGACGCCAACGTGATACCAATATACGACGAAAAATTTTCAATTTTTTCGGTCGTATAAAAATGGATATGTGTTTTCACAGGCACTCATCTCAGAATTTTTTATCACTCATTAACCGTAAAATGAAAAAAAATAGTATATAAATTTTAACTATACTTGAATGTTTTTGTTTTCAATTTACATAAATCTGGGTTTAGTGATCCCTTATTAGAACTTTTGGTTTCCGATGCTTTCCAACTACATATCATGCTTTGGCCTTTCACTTTTTCCAACTGTGTTTGTTTTTGACGAAACCCCGTGTTTATAAGCAATGTTCTCGTTAAGTTACACAAACACGCCCGTGCGTTAGATGGACGCTTCCTAAAATCACTGGCTGAGTCTTGTTATCATCATAACTTTCCCTCAGCTATTCAAAAGAAGCTGAAAACATGCTTCCATTCAATATTTTTACTGGACATTCACTTTCGTTTTAATTCAATGTATGTTATGATAAATCCGGAGCAATTTGAAAAAAATATGTCAAAATGACACACGCTAATTGGATAAACGCCGAGAAGATCTAAATGTTTTCAAAAACATGTGTACCTTTGGGCAACGGAAAATTCCTGCAGGGACCCATTTCAGCTGCTTGATGCAGGGATCTATTTACTATACTATATATAAAAATATTAATTTTCGCGAACCATTTAGGTCACGGAAATTCCAAAATATGGCATCAGTAAGGAGAGTTGTGCAAATAATGTGAATACACAGAACCCCCATCCAAATTATCTCCAGCTAAAAGTATTCATCTTTTTCTATTTTATATGTACTAACAATGTTCCATTTTTCTATAATTTCGATTAAAATATTCCAAAATCTGAGTAAAATTAGATAGAATGCCCCAAATAAACATTGTCTGATTGGTTGAAGTACTGTGGCGTCGATGCTTAGCATAATAAGCCTCGATGTAAAGCACACGCTTCACAGGAAGAAGGAGAGTTTTACAAATAATGTGAATACACAGATCCTCCATCCTATTTTTATTTTGATGGAAATGTTGCAGTGTTCATCATTTCTGTTTTGATTCTGCTCACAAAATTCCATTTTTTCTATAATTCCGATTTAGATATGTGGAACCCGCAATAAAAATAGATGGCCTCAATCACGTGGTTTCAATGATTTAATAGCAACGCAAAAAATTCCATTAATCATGTTGTACTTTGTTACCAATCGGAACTACTCGGCCTTTCTGGTTGCACGAAGTGAATAGCCGAGTAGTTCCGATTGACGATTGTTACATAAGCCGAATCACACATACGATCTTTGCGCTCAAATGTAGTTCTTGGTGAAGTATACAGGTAACTTCGTTTACGAAAATTTATACACACTTTTTCATTAACATATTATCAGACTTTTGCATATTCACGTTTTTTTTATGCTGAACTGTAGTCGAATTCAATTCTATACATTTTTTTTTACGTGAAGCAGTAGGAGTAAGAATATTTTTTCGCGCCAATTTAAGCAGTTTCATCACGAAGAACAAAATTATTTATTGTTATTTTCGTGAAATTTTAGTCATATAGTTTATCAATTTGAGAATTTTTTGTAAGTATTACTTATTCATGTTAAGGTTCTACTGATGTGCTTCTCTAGACCTTTTTGACGGTCCGTTTTATCCCATTTATCTCAATACTATCTCCGATGACAGAAAATTATGTCAACTCGACCTATTCGTGTCGAAAGTGAAAATCCATCTATTTGATGAAATAATTTTTTCTTCAACGGTTCATGCATTATTTTTGTATTATTTGATAACCAATCACATTCACGTTGCATGTTTGCATGAAAATGGTTATGTATTGGTGAATTGTAAGGGCGATGCAACATGCGAGGTCAGTGCGCGATCACGTGACATTATTATTTGTAAACAAACATGCTCCCCGTGTAACACGTGTCTGGATTATCCTTTCAAAGTGTTGTGAATTTTTCAATCACTATTTTATGATATATTTCTTTTTGTTTTTAGGTTTGCATATTAGTAGTCCAAGTGAATTAGACATAGTTCTGAGTCGTGTGTGGTTTTTTTTTTTTATTGAATTAGAAGGTAAGTCTACATAAGTTATATTTAACTTAAGTTTAAAAAGATGACTCCACTTTCACTCTATATTTAAAACCCGCATACTAATTTAAACAGCATTTGCTCTGCTTGAATGTTAATTTGCCCCTTCCCCGTCAATTCCCAGTGACGGATCCAGGAATTTTCATATGTGGGGGCCCACTGACTGACCTAAGAGGGGGCCCGCTCCAGTCACGCTTCAGTGATTCCTTATATAAGCAACCAAATTTTTTCCCAAAAAGGGGGGGCCGGGCCCCCCTCTAAATCCGCCTCTGTTTCCCTTTTAAATTTGCGCAAAAGTCATACTTTCAGTCCATTTCGTTAACGGCTGATTTGTGATTTTACCATCTTAACTGCAATTTTCATATAGAACACATTTGACCATTCAGTATGAGTTCCCAAGTTTTTGACTTATATGAAGGAGGCTTTAGGTCATGTTTTCCTAAACACCTTATTGCTATTTGTCTGTCTGGATTGTTATACCCATAAAATCAGATAGTGATGAATATGCAAGTTTTCAACAATCCCAGAAAATACACCTTATTGCTATTTAGTCCAATCTGGCAAAACCAGTCACATGTAAAACTTCCTGTTTGGGTCATGCGGCTGAAAATAGAGGTTTTTCAATAGAGAGCTGAGGGAGGAAAAACTTTAGAAAGCGATTATCAAGAAACTTTAATATAGTATGATCCACTTTTTTCGAAATTAAATTGAAGTAAAAATTATTTTGTTTTAAGTATTTACGGTAAGTTAAAAGGGTTTTCATTAAAAAGTATTGTGCATGGTGAATTGTTTCAACGGCCCCCAGATAGCTTCAACTGGATGAAAAAGTTGTGTAATGTTAGAACTTATCCGGTATGGAATAAATAGCGATTAGGTGTATTGACATCCACGGAAAAAAATAGGAAGTAAGGTGCATGTACACATGTATCTCCCCTTTAGGTTTTGATAAATATTGGATATGACATTAAGAAGTTATAAAACTGTATTCTTTGAATATGTTTCTAGCGTAACATGCACGCTTAGTACTGCTTTTTATCAGATATTTTATAACTTATGTCTTAACATTCGGGTTTTATCCATTCCAATAGGTGGATTTAAGTTAATGAGAAAAATGCTCTGTTCACTAACTCAGCAATGCTTTAACTGTTGTGAATGTGAGCTCCCTTTTGCTATTATTAGAATCTAGATTTACATCATTCATTTTCAACTTATGAGTTCTCCTTTCATTCAAAAGGTAGATTTCAATGTCTGCTGGTCACTTGACAAGAAAATGCACTCAATGATATTATTTGCCTCAATTTACACCTGGAATGCAGATTTTTCACTAAAATAAATGTCGTTTACTTAGTAATAAATAGTTTTGTATATTACTATCATATTCATGTTTTCATTTGACATTACGAAAGTGCTTTTGAGATCCAGGATTCTGACTTGAATAAACAGTGTTTGTAACACACATGGTTTCAACCGTTTCTTTCCCTTCCCTTAAAAGTATCTTTCAGTTTTAAAACTACCTGATAATAATACAGAGTTCACACCTAATTTGAATTGGATTGACATTAACTAATTTGAATTAGTTTAATTCACATTTGAAAAGGTTTACATCCTACCATCAATTGTAATTTGAATTGCAATGCGCCTCAAATGAGCTTAGCTGTCTGAATGACGTTTACTTTTAATTTGTATTAACAAAAACATAGTTCAAATGCGAATGTAAGTGAATTGTTTGTCTATCTATGGTCAATTTTTAGCCACATTGTTGAATTTTATTTATGGAGCTTACTTTCCATTTACATAAATTTAAGATTAATATTTCTGAGTGGTACGTTACTTATAAAGGGGGTGGATTCCCAGATATTTAATGAAATTGTATTCAGTTTATGGTTTGTGGGCCTCTTATTTGGGGTTATTGATATCAATTGAGGTGTAAGAGGGAAACCAAAATAGTGAAAGATCATTGAAAACCTGATCTATTAAAGTTCATTGATACATGTGTATGTTTAATCAGCCAGTCAATTTAGGTATTTAGAAATCCAAGATTCAATAAAAAATGAATTCTTGGGAATATGTAGAATTATTCACTCAAGGTGCAATCAAACTTATTTATTTCACTTTTTGATTTCTCTTTATTTCTTGGTCTCTTAGTAGGTGTTGCAGATTAGAAGTATTTTCGTACCATAGTATTGTTAGTGTTCCGGATCCTGTTCAGTAGTTAATAGTGAAAATTTAGGTAAGTTTACATTATGTTTATAAATAAACTAAGCCCATGCTAAACTAACTCTAATCTTGCTGTATTTTCCTCAAAATTTTTGAAATACACTTGCATAATATAATAAGAGATTGGCATAAGCTTTCTTCTTCACACTGCCCTCAAAACTCAGTGGCAAAATGACTAGTCGTTAATAGACAAAAAAATAGTATATGTTTGTTTACCGTTACCTGATGACCTACCCTAATTTTAGCGCTAACCCTAAGTCATTTATTTTCCTCTTAAAAGTGAAAAATAAATAGAACTTGTGTCACGAGGGTAATAAGGGTTGCCAATAAATAATATAATAAGAGATTGGCATATATAATTATAACAAGCTTGCTTCTTCACACCACCCTCAAAACTCATTTTAGAATTGATAACAATACAGTTTTTGTGTCTTTTATTAAACTTAACATTTATACGTTATTCACACACTTTAACAGTGCTTATTGAAAATTGTACCAAAAAAAACGTTAAGTAGGCGGTACTAAGACTGGAAGAAAATTAAGACGCTTAACATATTTTTATGTGACCAGAACAATTTCTTTGCGTTGTATATAATGCTATCATGTTGTCTGCGTCTTCGTACTGAGACTTATTTAGTTTGCTGCAGTAACTTTAGTTCTGGTGAATGGATCTCTGAAAATTTTATTTATAATAAAAAAATCATATGAAAATTGTATGTTTTTCGAATATCATAAAAACAGTTGTAAAAATGAATAATCAGTCCCTTGCTTTAATGAAAAATCTTGCTTCACTAGTGCAGAAAATGAATAATTTGTCCTCTTAGATTACAAAAATAAATAACCGATCAAAAACAAATCCACCTGCCCCTCCCCCAGAATATCAAATGGTCGACCTAAGTCTATAGGATTTTTTTCTGCGACAAGTGCCTCAAACCATGTATTAAGATTTTTGGATAAAGGACCACAATAGGTAAAAGTCCAATTTAATATTAAATGTTTTAAGTTTTTAGACTACATTCATTCTGTGTCAGAAACCTATTCTGTTTTGACTATTTGATCACAATCCAAATTCAGAGCTGTATCAGGCTTTAATGTTGTGTCCATACTTGCCCCAACTGTTCAGGGTTCGGCCTCTGCTGTAGTATCAAGCTGCGCCCTGTGGAGCATCTGGTTTATTTGAAGGGAAGATGTTCCCGACCTGTTTATTAGTGGAATTGTGAATCAGGCCATTTCTCTTCTCAATTGTATTAATGTATACTTTTCATGTTGGGACAGTTTCCCTCATTTTTGAAGGCTGTATGGTTGCCTATAATTGCTTTGTCATTTGAACATTTGTGGGTAGTTGTCTTATTGTCAATCTTATTACATATTTTAATTTTTATACGTATCCATCCTTCAGAAAAGTTGTTCCAAATGTAATGAATCCCCTCCAGGCTTGCCTTTATCTTCATTGGAACAATTTTTGGGATACGATTGCTTTCAAGCAATCTGTAGACTTATACTGGTGGCTCAGAGCATTGCCCTCACGTCAATCGTTTTATTCTAAACATTAAGGAACATCTCAGATTCTTATGATTGTCTTGCTTTAAAGGTAAAAACAAACAAAGGGATTGAACTTTAACAACTTTCCTATAATGTTCTTTTCATAATCTTCATGTTTGATAATTCCCTTGACTTATATGCGTGTTTTTAACAACACGGAAAATCAGAATTACGCAGTATTTATATTTAGTGTTTTTCTAAATTTAGAAACACGTTAGAGGGAATTCCCAGTTTGATAAAATGCGAGAGTTCTCTGAATTCCGATAAATCTATTTCTGTCATATAAGAACTGAAGTGGAGTTTTTCTTATATTTTACCTTTATGAAACTGATATTTGAGATTGTACTTCCATAAAGAAATAGAGAACTATCTAGGTCGTTTAATAAACATTTAATATACGTTCTTGCTCCAGGTTTTTTTTGGAAATTATGCGCATGTGTATAGTTTTCTGGACTTTGAGGGGTTTTCGATTGAATGGTTGCTCTGGATTCCCCACTCAATTAATTAATTTTAAACTCATGGGATCTTTTCTATGTACAAACATGTATGTCTGCTATTGAAGGTTATTATTGTTGCATAATTTTAAATCATATGCATCATTTAAATGAAAATAAATATAGTCCACATCGTAGAACACCCCTTCAGGCAAAATGGAGTCTTCCATATTATTATTTCCAATTGTCTCCCTTCTGGAAGTAACTTCCGTGAATTCTAAATTAAAACAATACGTCGAGTATTAGCTCGTTCTGTCAATAAAGTGTATTATATTAAAAATGATCGAAATTTAAACCGATAAATGTGTACGGAAAGGAGTCATGATCACTGACCGAAAGGAAATTAAATATTTAAAGAGTTAGGAATGGGGTTCCTCCTAGAATTAACGTAGGAAAATAGGTGATAAGATACGAAGTGAAATACCTTCTCTCACTCTGAGTCTCAGTGACTGCTGTGGAAAGTAAACTTGGAATTGATAGTACAAAAATAAAACACAATAGGCCTAATCGCATTGTTCATACACTTTTATCCGGGATTGGGCTTAAATTAAAATATTGTTTGTTTGCCCTTTACCGACCGACCCTATCAATTCGTTCCGCCTGAAATCTTTTATTTGTATTTACCAGAAAGATTTTATTTTATTTTATTTTTTCGTTCCTACCAAAAATCTTATATTTGTATTTCCCGCTCAAAACTTTTTTACCGGAATCCTCGGGTTTTATCTTTACGTATAAGGTCCAGTCCGTTTGGTATCACCTGAGAGTTTAACATGAACACTTGCATTTGAAGTTTCAAAGCATTTGTTTGAAATCGATGTTGAACGCTTTCTGAAATCATGATATGAAGTACGTTACTCTGTACCTTTAAACTTAAAGAGCAGGGTTCATTATTATAAAAGTTCGTTTGATACAAAAGTATTTACGTGTGTACAAACTAATTTGTAAACGGACGTTGTATTCTATGTAGGGATGGCCTTTTGTGATCCGCATATCAGAATGATTATGTTAACGATGCCGCTAAGGGGTCATCCATAATTGTCAACCATTTTCCAAAGTGTACAAAACGTACACTTGGGGGGAGGGGGTTAAAAAATCAACATTTTTACCGTACGCTTTTTTTTTTTTATTTCCAGAATTTATTTCGTTTCTGTAGGGAAGGTCGATGTATAAAATCGAGAATTGGCTTGGGTGTATTTCTCTTCTTATTTCTTCTTTGTTATTTTCACTTGAGGATATTTATTTCGATATCATAAACTCCTCAATCCGGATTGAACGATTAAAAGATCAAATCATATGAAAACTAAATCTTTCAAAAATGTAAACTTGTAAAAAAATTTAAACAAAAAGTTTGCAAGCATTTCTCAGTACCCCCGATTGTCAATTTCACCTGCTTTATTATAGATCGTTATCGTTTCACTCTGTTTAATAAACAAAACTGATGGAAACACTAAATTCTTTGAATGTTTTGATTTTGACCAGACGGCATTTTGTGAAAAGATTTTAAACTGGTCCTTCGATTAATTTCCTTGAAATGTATTCCTAAACAGTAAACCGAAGTAAACTTATTTTTCTTAGTATAAGCCTCCTTTAATTACGAGCCCCTCAATATGAAGTTTAACATTAACCTTAAAAATTATCCAATATATGTACACGTTACAGTATATATACATAAACTATAATAGTGCCAAGAATGGCATATTTACAGGGACCTTTTAAATAGAAATACAGGCGGGAAATTTAAAACTTAAAATGTTTTAAAACATTACACTTTTATTGATTGCTGTCTTGAGCTCTGATTCCATCAACAACTGTCAGTCCATACTTTACCAATGCAATATAACCATGCATTTCCCTTTCTTTGATTCTTAGCATAGTTTATGTGCCCCTTTGTTAATCTTTTGCATGCTCTAGGTGCCCTTTTTCATTGGAGTTCCCACTGTGTGATAGGGGAAACACTTATCTTTGAACTCTTTATTCTAACAAAACACAAGCATCACAGATAGATGTCATCAAATAAAACAGTCAGATATGTTTTAGTTTATTTCAAAGCAAATTTCTATATTAAACTAAAATATAATAAACAGGATCTTCTTTTTATTAAGAATGATTGATTCCTCTCTTGAAATCTGAAAATGGTTGATGTACACTTTTTGAGGGAGGGTGGGGGGTCTGAAA